>NW_010395522.1:2002-14922 GCF_000710305.1 Buceros rhinoceros silvestris | reverse complement strand
GTTCCTCCATGTTGAACCCAGGACAATGTCACATGGTCGGGGAATGCTATTGGTCAGTTTAAAACAAACTCTTCCGAAACAGGAGAAGTTTGCTAAACAGTCACACCATGAAAATCAGACGCATGATAAAATGTTATTCCATGCTTTGGTAAGACACGGAACAGTTTAGCTCCATACACTGTTATAAGCACTTACCTGTTCAAGACGTCAGTATTGTATTTTAAGACTCTCTAGCTTTTACAGTCATCAGCTGCACTGACAAGGAACCAAAATAAGGATAACTTTACACTTTCCGAATGGGAAGTAGTGTGCATGCTTTTGTTGCTTCATCTGTTTGCAAGGAAGAGAGGAAAAGATAGAAATAACACACTAGGTGACGCATGAAGCGCTGAGCTACCCAAGTAGATATTAAAGGAGCCATTGGATTTATTTAGATTTAAGTTCATCTGTGCAATGCTCAATTTATTTGCGTAAGCAAACAAAGAAGTGTGCCTTCACATGATTGCAAAGGACTGTCACTATGGAAGTGTTTTGTACTTTCATTCCTTTAAGATGCAAAAGAAAGGAAGGAAGGGAGGGAGGAAGGAAGGGAGGGAGGAAGGGAGGGAGGGAGGGAAGGAGGGAGGGAGGGAGGAAGGAAAGAAAGAAAGAAAAAGAAAGAAAGAAAAAGAAAGAAAGAAAAAGAAAGAAAGAAAAAGAAAGAAAGAAAGAAAGAAAGAAAGAAAGAAAGAAAGAAAGAAAGAAAGAAAGAAAGAAAGAAAGAAAGAAAGAAAGAAAGAAAGAAAGAAAGAAAGAAAGAAAGAAAGAAAGAAAGAAAGAAAGAAAGAAAGAAAGAAAGAAAGAAAGAAAGAAAGAAAGAAAGAAAGAAAGAAAGAAAGAAAGAAAGAAAGAAAGAAAGAAAGAAAGAAAGAAAGAAAGAAAGAAAGAAAGAAAGAAAGAAAGAAAGAAAGAAAGAAAGAAAGAAAGAAAGAAAGAAAGAAAGAAAGAAAGAAAGAAAGAAAGAAAGAAAGAAAGAAAGAAAGAAAGAAAGAAAGAAAGAAAGAAAGAAAGAAAGAAAGAAAGAAAGAAAGAAAGAAAGAAAGAAAGAAAGAAAGAAAGAAAGAAAGAAAGAAAGAAAGAAAGAAAGAAAGAAAGAAAGAAAGAAAGAAAGAAAGAAAGAAAGAAAGAAAGAAAGAAAGAAAGAAAGAAAGAAAGAAAGAAAGAAAGAAAGAAAGAAAGAAAGAAAGAAAGAAAGAAAGAAAGAAAGAAAGAAACAAACAAAGAAAGAAAGAAAGAAAGAAAGAAAGAAAGAAAAGAAAGAAAGAAAAGTGAGAAATAAAAGAGTCTATGCCATGTCTTAGACAAAATTCAAAGGAAGAATTTAATTTCCAGGCATAATTTTGGTCAATATACCTACAAGACTGAAAATATTAGCTGAACAAGGACTTTGGGAACAAGCAGACAGAGTAACTTCTTATAACTGATGGCTTTCTTCACTCCTACTCTTTTCTACTAATCTCAGTAGCTGCTCACACAGTAAGGTGTTATCGTTAGATGTCAAACGCATCTGTGAGAAAATATTGGACCTCACTGTTCATGTATCCTTTAGGAAATATTTCAGTGAAGTTTCAGCAAAACAGTGGTTTGGTGAAATAAACTCTGCCACTGCAATGTGATGTAAATCTGTTTGTTCAAATTCTGCCATTTTCTCTGCACGTTGTAATAAAACAGTGTCTTAGCCTTACTAGCAAAATCAAATCCATTTCAAAATCACGGCAATAATTGTACTGGATTTGGAGTGAATGAATAATAATTTATTCCCTCTAATTTAAGATATAAATAAATCTGAGTATAAATATTGCAAAACTAAGCTGACCTTCTTACAAGCCCCTCCAATGTCACTGAAAGACCAAATCACACCAAGACATTTTTATACATTTATCAGAATGCTAGAGTAAGAATATATTAGGCATCTGAATTAGACTGAAGACTGTTACAAAAGATTGTAAAAGAGCAGGACAACAACAGGACAGTGAACTGAAAGCAAGAACAGAAACCTGACTCTTGTATTTTTAAGAGAAACACTTGAGCTTTTGCAAGCTGGAATCCCTCTGTCAGCCAGTCTAGAGCATGCCTACAGAAGTAGACTCTGCAAGGGGAATAGAATTATAGGTACAAAGACCTGCAAAGCTTGATGTTTTGTGCTTTTACATGGGTATTTGTTAATCTTAATATAATACAGTCAATCAAACTTTATTCTCTCTTAAACCTCCAAGCCCTTCTCCATTTTGTGAGTTCCTTACACTAATTTCACAAGTATTGCAGACATGCCATGAATAGGGGTCCACGAAAAGGAAGTTCAAACTGTGTATTGCCTTATGTAACTAAGTAATTACGCAATTATTGATTACTCAGCTATTTATACTATGAAAAAGGCTTCCTTTGTTTATAAGGAATTTAGCACAACTGTGTGTCTGGATTCACTGCTTCGAGGAAATATCCAGGTTATATACACATGCTTGAATCATTTCCTTCCAATCCTGATGCCAAACTGTGAGTGGATGTTTAATGCGGGGAGCATTTACCTGTATAAAGGCAGCTTTGTTTCCATTAATATGTAAGAAAAACAATTCTTGTTTATTTAACTTCTTCAGGATTTTTTCATTTGGCAGTGGTGCTTTATCTTGAAAAGACCACTCAACTAATTTATATTCAATTTTTCTCTTCAACTTTTACACTACAGCATAGTGCCAAACTGAGCAGTGTTACATAAAAGCAAAATCTGGCCCATCATTATTTATCTTCTGGAATCTCCAAAAAGTGTTTTGTACTTAGATATATTGGGTTATTTGCATTTATTCAAGATACTTCAAGTACTTTTCCAAGAACAGCTCTCACACAGTTACTTGCTTTGTGTTACAGTATGGTGGACTTAGTCTATTACCTTTAGAACAATGATCTCAGTCTCCCTATGAGAAGACAAATTCTCCGTCTCCTCATCACATGTCCATGTGTCCATAACTTGAACTGCAGTTTAATTTAGTTATTCCAGCCAAAACAAATCTCAATCGAAGATTTGATTTTTCATGTGACTGTACACAACTCTTTATGTAGTCCAAAGCCTCTGACTACTAGATGATTGGCTGCAATGCAAAGGGCATTAACCATCTAAACAGATGGAAGTGTAGTAAACATTGTAATGAGTCTGAAATAAGGGTCAAATTCGTAGTATGACTTAAGTGTCAATTTTTTCAGAAAAATACTTTAATTACGTATTTTCAGAAACCTCATTTTTTATTTCGTAAAATGTTCAGGTTTGAAAATGTTTTACTTGGTAGTGATTAGCAGAACTGTAATATTCATCTATTTATTCACGATTCATGAGGATTAGTTATCAAACACCTATGTAAAAAAGCATGACACAGTGCTTATAGTCCTTAGAAAGTAACCATCGCGAGTCATAGACATTGTTAGACAGCATCACCATCTTTCACAAGTGAGACAGCCCAGGCTCAGACCCCAGTGTGACACGTGCTTAACTACTGCTGTTGTCGGGAAACTGCTGAGATCAAAACCCCAAATGCTATCAATTTCTGGAGCTCTGTGTATAGACCATGCTTTTTTCCTTCAGAAGTCACAAAGTTTCAGATGTTGAAATTGCATTTGAAACAATCCAGCAGAAATACTTACTTAGATGAAACAAGACAAAGACTCCTGCAGCTAAAACTACTTTTGTTGATTTAAACCTGGTTTGTGGGCTTTGGGTTATTAATACAAATCACCATCAAAGGGTGACTTGGCAAAAATTAGAGCTCATGTTCATATTTTAAGAATAATTGTAGGTTTGTACCATTGTACTATGGATGACTAAAATAAAGAGTATTAGTATGTACACACACAGAGAGAAGTTCTAGATAATATCAAGAAGGCATTTCAGTGCTGTTTCAGTCTTTAACAAGAAATCATGAGTTTTCAGTTGAAATGCAGAACACTCAGAGCCAATAATAATTTCTTTCCAACAAGCCATTGTAAGAATATCAATTTTACTGCCACAAATTTACTGCCTTGGTAAGCTACCGAGTCCAAATACTTCACAAAAATGTAAAAATGTTATCTGTTTGCAAGACTTTCCTACAGGCTTCTGTTTCAAATCTCAGGTTATATCCAATGCAGCAGTTCCAAAAGCATTGATGCCTGTTTTCCAGCTCAGATTCCCACACTTTGAAACTTGTTGGATACAATGTAACATCCTGTTATCGGCTCCTGTATCCAGGAGCAAGGTCCAAACCTATACTCTTCCTTTCCTCACTACCATCTGGGCTAGTTGCAAGCTTTTATGGACTAGTTAATATTCTCTCTCCTTTTGGCTTTCTTCACAGGGTTGAATTTATTTCATCACAACATTTGCTGGAAGAAATTCATTTCAGAGAGTAAGATAAGAAAAAAATCTCATTTTCCCAGTTCTCTCTCTTTCATGAGCAATCAATCTGTTTATAACCATTGTCCAAATAGTGTCACCTCTGAGCGAGCTGCCTTGAATCTGGATTTTATTGATGGCATGCTCGTATATAGCAACACAGTTCACCTTGAATGTGTGGTGTTAGGTGTACACATTCCAAGTCTGAAACATAACACATCTACTGAGCATTTGCAGTAAATTTGGTGGACAAACCAGACTATTTCCATGTGACAAGCTGATAGATATGAAAACTATGACCGATTGACACTTTACATGTGAATTGCAACACTCATCTATCTATCTCAAAAGACAATGCGTAATTCAAGTGTGCATCTTGGATTTCTTAAGTTCTTACAAGGTTTCTGAAAAATCAAAGCCCATGCAAACAAGGAACAGAAAACCAACAGGCCCAGTGTCTGTAACTACAAACACATTTAGATCACACAAGCAGTGGAGTCCTGCCATCTGGACCAACAGAGTAGCTGTCACATGTGCCAAAGGGTAAAACAGATTACAAAGATTCTAATTTATGCTGGTGTAGTAGACATAAAGTCTTCCACAGAGCGTTAGAAATTCACAGCGTTGCTTTTTCTTTTAGACTTCTGATTGAGCTGAGAGGTATGAAAAGCCCATCAGCATTTAGCCGAAGAAGTCCTGAACCAATACAGAGCTGCAGATGCTGAAAAACAGAAGTTATTACAGCTGAGACTGACATTAACTTACATTCAATCTTTTGCTCTTGATTGGCTCTTTTCCTGATGGCTGAATATGTCAGAGCTTTGTATATTTATTAGGCTACTTAGGTCAGACAGCAGTCAAGGATCCTTGAATATAAATGCTTACCTATAAAATCAGGGACTCGGTCCAAAGTTAGATGAGTCTATGAGGATCTTTGCATTGACTTCAATCATCTGTGAATCACACAAAATAGTTTCTGCAAACTGCAGGACAGAATAGAAACGAAGAACCAAACAGAGGTAGCAAAGCACATGTGTATGCACGTATAAACTATAGCAGTTAAAGGTGAATTTTAATCAGAAATTTCAAAAATCAAAGCGTTAGTTTTTTTGTGTGTGTTTGTTGGTTTGTTTTCACTGTGCTGACATAAAATTGTCTGATTTCATTCCCTGTCCACACGCATTTGACAGCTCATTTCTGGGTGGCTACTCATGGAGTTTTGAGGTAGTCCTTGGTCTTTCTGACCAAAATCAACAGTGATTTTAACATACATGATGCTTAACCTGCACAAACTGTATTGTGAAACACATACGATATCCATTAAAATGGCTCTTTCACTCTCAGTAATTTACAGTGATCATTGAACTTAATGTCTTGTTTTAAGAATTGCAGCTACAGCCTTTGATGAGTTGAGCTTCTCAAGATGTTTATTTTTAATCAAGTACTTTCTCTTAATGCTCTATCTTGTCCAGAGATGGAAGGTCCAGCCCAGTTCCTGTTGAAGTCAATCAGAATTTGTTAATTTGTTTAGATTTGGAGCACAGCCTGAGAATTCTTTAAACCAAAACTTTGCACAAGACATGTAAGTTAGTGTATGATGAGCACAACAGTTGTGGTTCTCTCTCCGTAGAGTTAACCATGATGACATATAAAAAAGAAAAAAAAAGAAATTAAATGGTTCTTTAATAAACCTCTGATATTTGCCCACCCACAGATCCCTACTGAAATCAAGTGAGCCATGGTGTGGTAGAATTCAGTTTTAAGTTCATGTATTATATGCCAGTTTGTGTGTAGCTAAATTGCTTTATATTAATTTCATTGAAAAGCAAGATAAGCGCCTGAGACCGGGAACGCTATGTCAACTGTTAAAATCATTAAGAAGGGCCTTTGTGTTTTAACAATGAGCCACATGGGGAAAGAGCTTGCGTGTCCTTGTGAGGTTGAGAGCGTTGCTGGCGGTGGCATGTGCCTCTGGTAGGGTCTCCCAAGCCAGGCAGGTCTCAACTGAAGGGTCAGACAAAGTGTGTCCACAGGCAGGATGGGCTCACTAGCCTTCGGGCAGCCATCCTAGGAGAAGGACAACTCTGGCTCCAAACCTGGGCAGATGGAGCTCGTTTAGCCTTGTAAGGCATCCGTCATCTAAGAGAGGGATACTCTAACCAAACCTACGACCTGAGGACTTCGCTGTCACCGTCCAAGCTCGCTAGGCCCTGGCAGATGAACCTCAGGTGTAAAGGGTGGAGCCAGTTCCACGCATGCTGCGCCTCACCTAAAAAATCCACCGCGCAGGCGCAAAGAGTGTACTCACGTTTGCAAGTTGCAGTAAGTGTATGGAAAACCCTTCCCAAATCTTCGTTTGCAAAGCCAAGCCATGATGATGATCATGACAACACCCTGACATCAGTGCACTATGACTAAGCAAAGGGAGCATCTCAAAAGCATCCACACACTTGCTACTCAAGTCTGTCATGAACCTATAGAACTGATGAGGCAAGTCGAAGTCAGTCCACAATCAGTGATAGGACTTCCATGCTAAGAAAATGGAGTAGAGAGGCTCATATAGGAGAACACATGGGTGACTACTTAACCAGTTGTCTGTCACAAACAGAAGAAAAACACTTCCCGATGAGTCTATTTCTGCATCACCAGGCCTTCTATGTTTTGAGGGCAATCTTTAAAAGTTTGCTTTAGAAATGAAGGCTAATTTATTTGGTTTTACTTAAACAAAGACTCTTAAATTGTGTTAGTGGCATGGGATATCTTCCTGAAAAACGTCAGTGATTCTTTCATAGCAACTATCACATTTGTTAAGGACATTCCAACAATCCTACTGTCAGTTTTAAATGAGAACAGTATTTGGATATCTGTTCAGAAGTTCTGGAAAGTATGCATCAATTCTATCATCAAGGGAACATGTTGGCAGTGAAAAGGGCTCTCCATGCCAAAAAATAAACATTTACCAGTATGATAGTTATACAATCCAAAAAGCAAGCAAACAAAAAGCCAAGTGCTTTTTAACAAAAAGAAAAAGACCCAAACCATCAAAGTTTTAAAGCAAAAGAAATGCTAATACTTCACAATGTATAAATGCAAGGTTTTCTCAAAGATTGTGAAGTATTATTTCAAAGTATTTAGGGCTGTCATGGGTGGCCACTCTAGCTTTCTTAAAATAATTGATTTTGTACGTGAAAAATGGGAAAAAAATTAAAGCAGATGAACTTGCATTTAAAGATTTATTTGTACTTACCAGAACTTGAAATGAGAAAACACATTCTGACCTAGCTTCAGCTCAGCTGGTTAAAAATCCTTTAAATGTGTTCATTCTTATGTACTGCCATTAAAATTGAAGAAGGAGAATTTTAGTCACTTCTCACAGAAAAGCTGTAGCAGTTTTTTAAATTAATATTTCTTGAAGCCTGGATAGAGGTAAGTATCTCATGTCCCAGAAGGATCTCTGGATACAGGGTTGTTCTTATATTCAGCACGAAGTAACAGAGCACCAGAAGGAGAGATGAAAGATGCGAAGGTCCAAATGTAAAGAATACAGCTTTTAGGAGGTAAAACCTGGGGGTGGGGAGAAGGCTCTGGGCTCCAGGGATCTCAGACTGAGAAAATGAACCTGTTTCTTCCTTATTCTTGGGGAATGCCTTAATCACCAGGCTCCTGGATCAATAACAAACCTCATTCCACCACTACAATTTATTGCATCAGCTTTCAGGCTTCATTTTTCTAATTTTGAAAATGAGAATACTCCTGATATATTTTTATGGGTTGCAAGATGGTTAGTCATTTTTCTTTTCCTAGCCAAAAATATTCAGAAGCAGATTTGCACATCCTTTCAGATGTTCCAGAACTGTTGAGTCCTTTGATAAATAAAAAAATAATTTCACAGGATCAGGAAAAGCTAGATAAGACAATTTTAAAAATTATTTTCTCAGAACTGCTGCCTACAAATATTACAGCACATATTTAACATGTGTAGCATGGCTAATTCTGTTTGTATTGACAGAATTATATGCTGTAGAAACATTGAGCACAGAGTGAATCAATATGGGACTAAACCCAGAAATTTCTAGAATTCTGCAGTGGGAAACCTGGACTGTCTTCTACAAAGTGTGAGTGAAGAAGCAAGGAGAATATAATTCATTATGTACCCTTGTAATACTTCTGGATCTTGCAGGCTTTTCCTTACTGATGTTACTACTCAATGTAGGGACACCTCTGCACAGCGAAATCTTCAATCAATAAGATGCTTAGTTTGGAGCTGAGAAAAGAGGATGAATGAAGAAGGTTGTGGGTGACTTGCAACACCTCCCCTTAAAAGCTAGATGCGCACAGGCACCTCACTAGAATATTTGCCTCATGAGTATATAATTTTGAATCAATTCTGAATGCCAAAGAGCTCCTCTAGTCCTGGCAGATATTTATTAATTCAGTGTATAAGGCATCTAGAATTAAATTTTGTGTGCCCTGGTTACATATTTCTTAACAATATCCATTTGTTTCCTTTACCGTTGGAAGCTACAGTACAGAAGGGTCTGGAGGGAACAGTGCCCTGCTATCTGTAATACCGGTGTACAAAGACAGAAAATAAAGTATCTTAAAAAACACTAATCTCATTTTGAATTGAACTCATACGAGCAGGTGACTAGATCACACATCTACTAACTCATCATATCTAGGCACATTGAGGTGGCAGCCATAGTAATCCACTTCTTTGGATGTACAAAACTGGGAATATGAATTGGTTTTATGGGATTGATAAGACAGCTGCAGAGAAGAGATAAAGACATGTTACCGTTTTAAGTTGGTATTACCTACACACATACCATAGCGTGACAAAACGGTGTGGGATTACTGGAAACAATCAGTCACCAGCAATGACTGTGAATAGCTACGCTGGTACCTTAATAGACATCTGTAACAGATCAGGTTCATAAGGAGAAGAACAGGCATTGTTACTTGTTGAAACGCTATACAGGTAATCAGATTTAAAACAGGAACCTAACTAGCAAAATACGTGTGAGATATTTGAAGTCTGGCTCTGCAGCTCACACTCAGACACAGGGACCAAAACATTCCTGTTTTCTCTCTTGAATCAACCAGCATTAGTCTTCTCCACTTTTTGAACTGGAAAACCTCTCAAATGTTATCTCTGATTTTTTTCCATTTTCAACAAAAAGCAGTTGCTTTATTCAAATAAAAAGCAAAGGACTTTCCCCAAACTATTGAAGAAAAATAGGTGCCTCTATTGCAGTATGGGCATTATCTGTGCCTGTACAGCTCCAAACTGTGTCCAGCAATATGAAACATTACTAACAATATTGTGATACAAAGAAAACTTAAAATAGGGGGTTTGGTTTGACTGTTCACACAGAGCAATCTTTTAGGCAAAGGAAAAAAAATATTAGTGCTCCCCAAAATACATACCCAACATTACATTCCAAATATTCTAAAACAGATTTTTCATAGTATTTGAATGTCATTTTTAAAACATTGCTTAAAATGAAGCATGGTTTCTGAGGAAAGAAATAAAGAATACCTTACAAAAGATTTTGTTCTTAAACAGCACCCTTCAGAGGTAGTAACACAAAAAGCTTTGTACCAAGAGAGTCAGGCATGAACTGAAGACAAAAGGAAAACTTCAAGGCAAGGTCTGGGAAGGAGGAAATACCTTAGACCAAGACAGATTTCTCTGCAAACACTTAATGAGTTCAGGTAGTACTCTGCAAAATGCTCAACCTCTGGGGCTGCCATGAAAATCAGTGCAAGTTCATATTGCCCATAGACTCTCAGACTTCACATCTCATACCTGTTGGACAATGGACCGTTATGACAGCTAAGAGATTATTTGCTTTAATCCATTGAATTATCCCGTTAGCTTTCAAATACTTAGCCCTCTCCTGGACACCAAGGCTTGGGGCTTTATAACAACATCAGCTCTATTTTAGCCGGTGGATCTGAAAAAATTCTGGGTGAAAACTGAAAAATGAAGAGGCTGAACACCATCTTTCATAAGACATATAGAAGAAAATCTGAATTAAGAGGTCTTGGTACTCAGATGAGGCCTCTTGTGTCTTTGAATGTGTGATAGGTGAAAAACTGCCATTTTCTGCAAGAAGGGTGTATTTACTGCAGGGAAAAATAATACAAAGAAGGAACTCTATGATGACTTTATGGACTACATTTTCTTTTTAAGCCATTTTTGCTGCTGGTTGCCTAGCAGAACTTTCACGGCTCCATGACAACCCATATCATCCCACACTGAAATCATCATCCCACTCCTCCCATCCATTTCTGGGTGCCGGGGACAGCCCACTGGGTTCATCCGTCTTAGAGGTCATGTCCCAACATCCTGTAAGAACATTTTGTTTTGCCCCTGGACCTGAGTCATCTTTAAGGTAAGCTCTTTCCTCTGGAGGTCTTCTGTCCTTCTTTGCAGCTAGTTCAAAGAACTTCAAAAGCAGCATCTTCAGACCAGCATCTGTCTTCCCAAATCACTTCTGGGCTGACTTCAGTGCACATGAACTCCGAAAAGCTGATCATTCAATTCCACTTTCTCTAAAATCAACCCCCTCCCATTTACAGAGGTCGGCGTCCTGACAGATCCTCCTGCAGACTTGCACCAGGCATTTGTTACAGAGTAAAGCAAAAGGAAGGATGCAGAGTTTCTGACAGAGAGCCCAGAGGTGGTCAGGTAGCACAGAAAAGGAGACAACGAGGTGCCCACAAAGGAAGTAACAATTCTGTCTAACTTGATGGATACAGGTAAGACCTTCTTCTCCAGTCAGTTTACTGCATTGACTCACACTAAGCATCTAAGTACTTACAAGGAAAATCACTCCTTTTGCCTCAACCTATAGCTTTATTATTACTACTGCCATCCACTCAACAACTGGTTTTTACCAATGACCAGTTGCAGCTTATGAAACACAGGAAGAATGCTTTGTTCCACTTCTCGCTGTCAGCAAACTGATCCAGTGTTGAAGGGTCTCTGTGCACAAGTTATGCAGACCAGCCTCACTGAGGAGAAAACAATGCCATTGTTGCCTGCTGGAAGGAGGGATTTCTGGAGACAACCATTTGCAGACTATTTCACAGAATGTCATATCAGTTGCAATGATGAAAAGCCAAGAGTATGCACAGAGACACATGGCAGTGAGGTGACTTGGAGGGGAGGTAGACATAGTTCAGGAGCAAGAAATTAGAGGGCTACTAAATCAAAAGCTTAAAAATGGGTAAGGAATTAATGGTAGCAATTATAAACCATGTAAGGAAAGCTTAAATAGCAGCATGCAAAAAGTCGTGTTAGAACGATTTGCATATTGAAAGAGTCAGAAAAGGAAAAATGTTACAGAGTAGTCAGTCTTCTCCTGGAATTACAAAAAGACTATCCACAGTATTGTCCTGAAAAAAAAAAAAAAAGTGTGAATATTCCCAGCAAGCTACAGAGGAACACTGTTTTATCCTCCTCTATGCTCTTATCACTCTCTATGCTCTTCACAGGTGATGTGTTTCTGTAAAAAAATGGAGGGCTTTGGTGGTTTTATGTTTTGTTTTTAAATAGCTAATAGAAATGTTTGAAAATGAAAGATAAATTTTAAAAAAATGCTTTGGGGGAACAAATGAATCATTTGGTACATAACATCATCTTTGTTTTAGGGACAGGAAAACAGAGGCATGGAGAGGAAAAAATTAGTGTCTGCAAATCTACAGAGTCCAGAGAATAAATAGGAATAAAACATTTTCTGTTAAGTCTTTGAAGGCTTATGAAGTAGCTGAACCAGAAGCCTGTCAGAAGCAGATTTTTTTTTTCAGATTTATAATTTCTTAAGACATATAGTGTTAAGTAGTGTCTCCATTAATTTGGTTTCCCATCCTTTTTGAGTCATTTTTGGAAAAATAGGAACTGAAAGGGTCCCTCTGTTTTGTAAAAGCCTTTTGCAAGTTAAAGAACTAAGGCTGTCTATCTGGGTGCTTTCTTTAAAAAGTGACATTGAAGAGATAATATTAGCCTGTCCAGTTCTCCCATTTACCAAGACTTGTTATTTCTCATCCATCTATTGTATGTACATTTGAGGTCATACTGTTCTTAGATATAACTTCCTGCAGTTTCCATTGGACTTTTATTCTATAGACAACGAGACTCAACATTAAAACCCATAGTAGACCTTTCCAAAATCATCTCATTGTTCTAGCATTACAGAAAATGTGATGTGTGTATTTGGAAAGTAACTTACTTCCTTCTCCTAATAGAAGTATTCTTAATTCCTTTGTAAGTTAGTTTGTTTGAAACAAGGGGAAGTGCAAGCAGTATTCTGGATGCACACAGTCTCTCTGGAGAGATCTGAACTCATTTTCTCCTGCTTCTAAAATAAGATCTTACATTTTGCAGCTCCATATTCCACTAGATGTTTTAAAGCAAACAAACAAAATAAACCTCAAAGCACCACCATATATCACTGCCAGCTGACGGATTGATTTCTGAACGTACAGAGGCGAACTAGCATCCCAATCCTGCTGA
>NW_010395522.1:0-1916 GCF_000710305.1 Buceros rhinoceros silvestris | reverse complement strand
AAAGTCAATGAGCAGTGAGAGTCAAATTCCAGTTTGAGTATTTCGTTGAAATTGCAAATAAAGACAACTTCCTGAGGTTTTCTTTCTATTGCCAGAGTATACATATTCCTTTGTATTTTCCAGGCTAGAATCTCATTTTATCTTCCATTCAGATATCTTATTTCATTAGGCTGACTTTTTAATATTTTTTTATCCTTATTGATGTTCATAAGTTTTCCCAATTTATTATGTTCCATGAATTTGATTAACATGTGGTTTCCCCTAGACGAGAAAACAAGCTCATACAAATGAATGGTGTTTCCCTCCTCATTTCAGTGCAGCTATGCTGATCCACACTAGTGGAGGTCCAATCTGACTGTCCCTAGACTGTTAACTGAAACTAGAAGTGAGCAACTGAGAGCAGTATCCAGTGCACAGAATTTCTATAATGATACCCTAATCATAACCTTTTGAATCCCCATAAACTGTCAATCCCCATAAAATGCTCATGAACTATCTTCTAAGAATCACAGTGAATTAGTATTTTCTGCAGGAAGTCCTCATTTGGGTTAAACAGATAAAAATGTCATACATTTCAGTGAGACTGTACTGGTAGACAGTTCATCTCTATCAATCAATGCTATTCTAAACTACATGCGTTAGTGAATCATCTCAAAGGGATCCATGGTTTTAAGAATATATATCTTCTGATATACAAGAAAATAGAACCATAGGGGTCAAAAATGAGTATTATATTGTGCGTTAAATGAGTGCACTGCTGATTCTTGATTGAAAGCAATATCTGGCCCTTAAAATATTTTCCAACTAGATCTCAAGTTATTTCTCATGAAAATTTTAACAGAGTTCAAAATGAGGAAAAAGAAACTTGTGGTAATATTTATGGTCTTAATAAATATTAAGACCAATATTATTATCTCTAGATCATGAATATCAGACAAATAGTTAAAGAGTTAGTATGTGAACACTTAGATTACACAGCTTGGAGGCGTTGGTAATCTTTTAATTCATGAGGTGAAACCCATTTAGTTCATCTATTAGCCTCAGCGAACAACTAAGCAACAACAAAACAGAAGCTAGCTTTCATATTAAGTGAAAAAAACCCTCAAAATTATAGGTGTTAAACCTACTTAGATTGACTAACATGTAATAAGCTGAGCCAGAATATTTTCTGTTTCAGTGATTGCCATAAGGACTGCCGAATCTGCTCTCAGAATTGCACCTTGTGAAGCATCCCATCTGATAACTGCAATATTTGTTTAATTTAGTTTTCCCCATAAGTCAGTAAGATCCTCCCAGGATCAAAAAAACAAAATAAAGCAGAGTTCAAGTAGATATTTTACATACAGAAAAAAAGATTGCAGAACACTAGAATTTAACATGTATCAGAAGGCAATCATCTGCCACAGGCATTTCTAGGAGATGTCCTGTTCTCTTTAAAGGCAAATTAGAGAATACACAACGAGATTATAAAACTACTTACCAGACAGAAGAGAAATTAATGCAGTAAATCCCAAACAGTTTCAAAACAGTCACATTGAGACTGTAGTTTCCTCTCTGTCAAATGTAAGGAGCTAAGTGGGTGGAAAGACATAGAATCAGCACAGAATCACAGAATCTTTTTTGGTTGGGAGAAGCATTTAAGATCATAGAGTCCAACCATTTACCCAGCACTGCCAGGTCACCACTAAACCTGTCCCTCAGCACCACATCTACATGTCTGCTAAATACCTCCAGGGAGGCTGACCCTACCACTTCTCTGGGCAGACTGCTCCAACGGTTTACAAGCCTCTCTGCAGAGAAATTTTTCCCAATATCCAAACTAAATCTCCCCAGGTGCAACTTGAGGCCATTTCCTTTTCTCCTATTACTTGTCACTTGGGAGGACAGACCAATCCCCACCTTGCTACAGCCTCCTT
>NW_010395521.1:543-3608 GCF_000710305.1 Buceros rhinoceros silvestris | reverse complement strand
GGCAGTGGCAGTCCGCAGCCAGGTCCCACCACATGCCTCCAAGCACCCCTGGGATGCAGCAGGTCTGGGGGCCAGGAGCTGTCCCCTGGCCCGTGGACCCCACCGCTGCTGTCCCCTCTGCAGCGGTGTCAAATGTGTCCCCCCGCAGAGCGCAGAGAGGGTTGTCCCCCCGCAGAGCTCAGAGAGGGGACTGCGCCGGCAGCTGGGCTCGCGGCGGCGGCCGAGGCCCCGTTCTCCGGCATCGACGGCAAAGCGCTGTGCGCAGAAACCTTGCAGAGAAATGAGGGCGAAAAGCAAAAGTACGTGAGTAGGGGGGACGGGGTCAGTTGGGGGTGCTGCGGCTCTGCCCCTGCTCCTGCGCGGGGGTGTCCAGCTGCCCCTCCCTCTCCTCCTTCCCTTTACACCTCTTCTGGCTGAGAGCGGGCACATCCTCTACAGAAGCCTGATACACGCTCCTGGGTGCTCCAAGCATCCGTCCATCTGTCTGTCCCTGATCCCAGGTGGTTTTTGAGCAGTGGCGGGTGCAGGCAGAGGCGGGTCAGGTCCCTCCTGCCGGCCCTTCGCACCATCTCCCTGTAACGTGGCTGTGCTTGGACAAGTGGGTTAAATCCAGGTCAGCGGAAGAACCTCATTAAATGACCTTCGAATTTGGAGGCTCCCGGCTTTCTCGGTGCCTTCATTGTTATTCCTTAACACGCTGCACCGGGAAACAAATGAGGAATCTGTAAACCCTAAATTGCAGATCTCTGCGAGTAAGTTCCTGGCAAGTGTAGGCTGTAAATAATGCAGAATAACTTTTCCCTGATTGCTTCCCCCCACCTCCAATTAATTACAGGCGGGGGTGTGCTGCCATCCCCCCCATCTGGGACGGTTCAGCCACGGGGATCGGGACCAGTTTCAGCCCAAAGTGATATTTTTTTACACCTGAGGCTATAAACCAGGGCAGTAACACGGCTCGAACACGTCCTGGCATCCACTGGTGGGTCTTTCCCTGGTGTGACCCAGCGATGGGGTAGTGGGGACGCAGCAAGGGGGTCTCTGTGAGGCTGGGGTGGGCTGTGGGGTCAGCACGGCCGTGGTGCCGCCAGCTCGTCACTGATGCCCGTCTCTCGCAGGGGGCTGCAGGAAGCACAGGTCACTTTGGCTTCTCGGCTGGGGGAGGCAGAGGAGAAGATCAAAGTGCTCCACGCAGGTAGGGGAGCTGGGGCAGGGGCTGCGGGCCACGGAGGGCCAAGCCCCCACCTCGTGGCTCACCTTCCTCTTCCTCTTCCCAGCGCTAAAGGCCACTCAGACGGAGCTGCTGGAGCTGCGGTGTAAATACGATGAGGAAGCTGCATCCAAGTAAGTCACCGGTGATGCGCGGGAGTGCCCGGGCCGTTGGCGTGCCCAAGGCTGCCTGTGGCAGCGGGGCAGGGCCGGGACATCCCTGAGGTGCTGCGATCCTTCAAGTGACCGCAGGAGCATCCTGAGTCGTGGGAGCTCCCTGTATCCAAGACGCCTTCCTGTGCCCCCGGCCTCGGCATGGACAGGAGCCCTCGCTGGCCAGGGAGGGCTGTTTGTGCCTCCACGCTGGCTGACGCTTCTTTTCTTGTCACAGGGCAGATGAAGTAGCCATGATCATGACGAACCTTGAAAAAGCCAACCAGGTGAGCTGGGAGCTGACTTTCCAGCCTGCACAGGGCATGTACCTCACATGTCTTCCACCGTGCTCAGCCACAGCCCCCTGGGGCTGATGGGTCTGGCCCTGCAATGCCCAGGTGCTGCACCCACCACAGCACCCTGAGCATCCATGTGGCCTGAATGTCTGTCCCCAAAAGGGGTAGGAGACAGCCCTGCAAAGAGGGGTCCTCCAAACCAGCCCAGTGGGACCCCCTGACCTATGCTGGGGGTCACTGGTGTGTTGGGGCTTCCGCCAGGCTCTGTTCTGGGTGCTGGAACTGGCGTTTGCCACCTTCAGCTGTTCTTGGGTGTTTCAGGACACAACCCACACCAGACTGGTGTTGGTTTCTGGCAAAATGAGGGATAAACAAGTGACAGGACAAGAGGAACTGGCCTCTAGTTGTTTGAGGGGAGGTTGATGTTGTCCCCGAGGAACCATTTCTGTCCCGTTGGGGTTGTCCCAGCGTGTCCCAGGCTGCCCAGGGCAGTGGTGGAGTCCCCGTCCCTGGAGGGGTTTCCCAGCTGTGTGGAGGTGCTGCTGAGGGACAGGGGTCAGTGGGGACCTGGCAGTGCTGGGGAACGGGGGGACTCGAGGGGATGAAAGGTGTCTTCCAACCCAAACCATTCTGTGACTCTGTGATTCCTTCTGGTCCTGTCCCTTCCTGCTCATTGGGCTTATTTAATTCTGAAGATGCAGGTACAAATGCACACGGATAATAAAAGAGCCTTAAAGAGCAATTTGCTTGTAAATCCGTCCTTCTGGGTGGAAAAGGCAGTGTCCTGGATTGGGACTGGGAACCCTGTCAGGATGTGGGGAGCTGAAATGCATGGGTGGAACTTATGGTGATGATGGTGGGAGCAGGATGCTCAGGTGACATGCATGTCGGTGCAGATCCTGGGGCCCTGCTCTGCCCTCTGTGGGGTGGGATGAGCTGTGGGTGCTCACCCTGACGGGCTTTCTGCTCTCTTGCAGCGAGCGGAGGCAGCGCAGCGGGAGGTGGAGAGCTTGCGGGAGCAGCTGGCTGCCGTCAACAGCTCCCTCCGCCTGGCCTGCTGCTCCCCGACGGGCACTGCCGGGGTGAGAGCACCCCTTGGGGCCAGCAGCACCCCATCACGGCTGGGAGCATCTGTCAGAGCCAGGAGCATCCCATTACACTTGGGACCATCCCAGCATCATAGCTTGGGAGCTCCTAGCATCATAGCCAGGAGCACCCCACGGCACCCAGGAGCATCCTGACATGTTTAGGAGCGTCTCTGACATGTTTGGGAGCACCCTGTTTCATTCAGGAGCACCCTTTACCATTTGGAAGCACCCACCATGTTTGGGAAGGAGCCCAAAATGCCCGTGACTGAGGCACTTTTCCACCACGGGGGTGGTAACGCTGGCCATGCCCTACCTGCAGCCC
>NW_010395521.1:0-410 GCF_000710305.1 Buceros rhinoceros silvestris | reverse complement strand
TTTTGGGGGGGGGGGGATGTGCCCCCTCATAGCACGGAGAAGCCATAGCTGGGAGACCTGTAAGGGCAGAGAAAAGCTCTGTCCCTCCCCAGAGCTGCGTCACCCTGAGTCCCTGTCCCGCAGGGTTGAGTCCTGGGCTCACATGTTCCCTGGGGGGACACATCTGACAGGGAGGGTGGCCCATGTCCCCGTGCTGGGTGGCTGGGAGCTGATGGTGTCCCCTCTCCCGGCAGGACAAAGTGAACTATTCCATGTGCTCAGGGTCGAGGCTGGAGGCGGCTCTGGCTGCCAAGGACCGGGAGATCCTGCGGCTCCTGAAAGATGTCCAGCACCTCCAGAGCTCGCTGCAGGAGCTGGAGGAGTCCTCTGCCAACCAGATCGCCGACCTGGAGGGACAGCTGGCCGCCAAG
>NW_010395520.1:2769-5210 GCF_000710305.1 Buceros rhinoceros silvestris | reverse complement strand
ATAATAAATATACTGTTCTGTGGATTTTAAATATTTCACCACGGTAAAATTAAGCTCATAAATCCTCCCATCACTTGCTCAGCTGACTAGTTTCTTCCTCATCCTGCCTTGCCCCTCTATCGCATATAAGCTGAGTGGTGCCCATGGTTGCAAAGAAAGACCCTTGTACTGAGATGGGTTGTTTATAGTTGTTTAGGGACTGTGACCTGTGCTGCTAAGCTGTGATGATTAATGCTACAATATTGCAAAGGTTTCAGGCTCTAAACCTCCTTTTCTTCGGGTCTTATCTGGAGAAAATATTTCTGTCACATATTCCGAGAGATGCCCATTACTTTAAGAGATTTTGTGAACACACATGAACCCAGGTAAAAGTGAGTCAGAATTGAGGATTTCCTTCAGTAAAAATAATGACTGACCAAGAGGCAGCCCTGGCCAGCAGCTCTGCTGGAGATAAATACAACATTATTCCACTTCTGTACTACTTGTCCCCCTCAGTGAGGTGGCTTAGTCTTGATATAAAGAAACAGCCAGGTTTTTGTCTTTCACCCATTTTTATTGCAGGTTCCTGTCTTAACTTCAGTTTGTATAGCTGCACTGTCTGCTCTGTGCTGGTGTCCCCACAGGACCCTTTGTTTCCTACCTTTGAAAACATTGAAAACAAACACGACCCTTTCTCTTCTCATAGGCAGTACACGTAGTATTAATGGTTATCTATCTGTGATAAGCGGAGCAGTATCATTTTACACGACTTGAAAGGGTCATCCATATCGTCAAGCGCAATTAACTTGTCTTACCCTCACAAAACAGGATGGGGGACATAACTAAGAGGACATGCTCCTTCGCATACCTCAGAAAACGGTTCCGGGACAAGGGCATGGTCAAAAAGCTTCCAAACAACAAGCACAACAGGCTTTTTACTGAGATCACAAGAAGCTGTGCTGCACCTTCTTGACGGTGCCTGTGTGTGTTTTCACTGAAGATGATCCACTCGCGTAACAAGTTCAAACAAGTGTAGCTGCGCGATTTAACTTGTTATTTATCCAACTTTTAAAGAAAGTAAACTCTGTAAAAATTTTCTGGGAAACAGTGAAAGTTGTTTTAAGGGTGTATCTAGACTACAATAAAATGTGTGAGGACACCTCGCAGAACTTGTACCATTTTTCTCTTTTGTTTTTGTTTTGCAGCCTGTCTAGATCAGAAAAACAAACTAAGAATGAACAGCAGGTTCTCTGAAGGAGGCTTTCATACTCGACATACTACCTCTTCCTCAGTTCTCAAAACTAGTAAGTTTAACAAGGATCCTGCTCTACATGTTGTGTAGAGAACGACGTTTGTGATTTAGCGTGTTAGAATATCCCCCCTGAGTCGGCACTGAATCGGCGCCCCAACTGATGTTTAGGGTAGCGCTATACTGATGAAGATGCCATCAGGCAGATGTAATGATGGTGACCACTTGGGCTCTGGACAATTGCATCGCACTTGTCACGATAACACAGCTATTAAACATGCGACGTCACCAAATGCCGTATCAAAGTATTGCTCTGGCCACATACATTATTCCTGCAATTAAATGAAATGTGTTTCACTTCCTGTCTTAAATAACTGGGTAGTGTTGCTGCCAACAAGGTGCTGAGTTTCAGTGGAAGAATGACTGACTGTCAATAATACAACACTGTAACCTTTAGAGTTTTTTTCTAAAACGCTTTAGGATCCTTTAGGATGCTTTAGCATCGTGGGTAGCGCAAATTTTTTGCTCTTAATAACATGTCAAGTTTGCACGTGCCATCTTCTTTATATGACTAATGCAAAAATCTTTACAATGCAAATAATTTTGTGTCTTTTCCCAGTTTAATACACCTATACAGGGAGAGATGACCAGAATAAAGTCAATCTTTCTTACTCAGATCAAATTTAAAATAGAAAAATAACTGAGAAATGCCTATTTTTCCATATTTTTACCAAAAAAAAGTACAAAACCTGCAGATTTATTTTCTTCAGTTGAAAAAAAGGTTTTGAAAAGGAAGAGAAAGTCTTCCTATGTAATTTCTGTCCCTTTTAAATTATTTCCTGATAATGGAATCATTCCTATATGCATTTTCCCCTTGATAAGAAAAGTTAGAACAGGTTAGAAAAGTTAGGACAGGTTTCCATTTTGAATTCTTTCACAAAGATTAAAGATAAACTGATGTGTTTCGGTGAAGCAATCAAAACGTCTTTTCTTCCCACTGTCCTGTGGTGTCCCATTTTTGCCGGATCTACGCTGAGAGCCCACAGCCTGCTTGACAAATCAGGAGGTTCATGGGACTTTAAAAAAGGAAGCTGTGGAAAGTGGCTATTGTCTGTAAGGGAGAGAGGAGTCGCAGCGAGGGGTGTCTTGGAGGGCGGCTGAAGACGGACCAGCTCTGTCGGTGCTGGCAGCCGATGGCTGCTGTAACATGAAG
>NW_010395520.1:0-2739 GCF_000710305.1 Buceros rhinoceros silvestris | reverse complement strand
GGCGGTTGCGGCCAGCCGATGGCTGCTGTAACATGAAGCTCGTGAAAGGTCAGCAGCCACGCTGTCATCTGCTCTCGGCCTATCTGTGCCATCTCTTGAAACAACAGCGACTTCCAGGACTCCTTCACCTTCTTCCCTCTCTGATGCCGGCACCTCCTCCCTCCCCGGTCCCTCTCTGGCACACATCCTTCAGCGCCACTCTCTTTTCTTCCTTGAGCTTTTCCTGTTGTCATCACAAAGACCTCTATGTCCTTTATTGTGCTGTGTCGTCTCCTTGCCTGGCTCAAAGGCTATCTCTGGCTCTGGAGATAAAGTCCCCTCTAAGGAAAGGATGGAGATTTAATTTAGAAAAAAAACCCGTCATAGAGGGTTAAGAAAAAGAAACATGCTGGTGCCCCATCTGGGGAGGGAGTTGTTACTTCGTCAGATAGGTAAACTCAAAATTTGCCTTTCATCAACTACTTTCTCGTTATTGTAACCAAACTTAGTGAATTTCCTGAACAATCTATTTATGACCTGTTCCCTTGAAACTTGGAAGCAGTTCATTTGAGAGAAGCTTCCATATTACTCTGCCAAGAGAATTACCAAAATAGATCTGCGGCATTGTTATTTTTGAGAATTTGTGACCCTTCATTCGTTTGTTTGTTTTAGAGGGATTTTTTTGTTTGAAGTAATTTTGTCTTGGTGACAATGAAAGTTGAAAGGGTTGTTTTAAGCAATAAAAAAGTATCTGTGTATGTTTGCAGTACAAATTATTTCAGAAGAACATGCAGAGCTGATAGAATGAAAGTTCACAGTGCTGCTATGACATACTGCTAGTAGTTTATCGGATACTAAAAATTATGTACTGTACTGAGAAACTTCACTGGAACTG
Organism: Buceros rhinoceros silvestris; assembly: GCF_000710305.1. Lineage (NCBI taxonomy): Eukaryota > Metazoa > Chordata > Aves > Bucerotiformes > Bucerotidae > Buceros > Buceros rhinoceros. The sequence goes on along the minus strand of NW_010395520.1, from coordinate 1,865 downwards.
TAACTTAGGGTAGAAAAGCAATTTGCAACATCCTTTTAGGACACAAAGTCCTGCTCAAATTCCCTTCTGAAATGAGGGACCTGTCCCAGCTGCAGGAGCTCCGCCTGGGGCTGCAGGGCCACGCGCTGCTCTTTTTCCAATGGGTTTTCTCACAGAAAAATGTGGGTTTTGCTGCTGGGATTGTTAGCAGGTCCTCCTTGACACCTACTCAGAGCCTGGTAACTGGCAGGTGACCGGCTTTGCAGTTCGCAGACACCAGTCCTGTGCAGATTGAACTGCTGTCTGCAGAGATACGCGTGTGTTGGGGTAAGAACTTGTGTTCCTTTTCTTAGCTGTGCATGTTACGGGGGAGTGCCATGTGCATTGTCATAACACCACAGAGATGTGGTTGAGGTGTAATAACAACCTCTTCTCTCCCTTGCTTTGCTAAATCATTTTACTGCAGTACAGCACAAACACAGGGAAAAATCTGTGGCATCCAAATTATGCACCTACCCAAAGGACATTTCACACTTGGGGGAAAAAAAAAAAAAGCAAGCAAGCACAAGTGAAGATCATTAACATAAAAGAAATACAATGAGCATAATTTTACAGAATTTGTCATTAGCTGTTCCCCAGTGCCTGCTGAAATATTTGACCAGTGTCTCAAAGGAAATTCGGTTATGATCGGTTTAAATAAAGACAGGACCTATTTAATAGGACCTATTTAAAAGGAAGGTATTTATTTGTAGTAACGTAACTAGAAAATATGTCCAGGACTGGCAGATTATTCTAAGAACTTCCATGCTGTTTACCACAATGCTGTTCATGGATCCAAAAAGATATGTAAGCCTGTCCAGCCAGATGAATTACAGTAAACTCTCCAAAATCCATGCTGAAGCTGCATTACGGTTTAGGACCATCCTTATACCCATGCTACTGAAGATACCCAGTGTCATCCAAGCATCTTCCTCAACCCTGAGTACCTGCAGCTGACTTCGGGACTGAGTGCTTCCGGAGTGCTCTGAACATATATTAAGCTTTGTAAAAAACACTGTCCATATACACGTTGCTTTATCAAACAGCAAAGTGCCTGTTAATCAGCAGCTCATTTACATTCTTGTTCTTTAATCTACTTTTCAAGCTCCTAATACCCAAGGCAAATCTCGGCTCAAGACTTAAAGACATGGCGTGTCCTTCCTGGCTAATGAAAGAAAGTTCAGCGCAGGACCTCTGAAGAGAAATTGCCAATATTTCACTCAGAGAATGAGTATTCCTTGCCTTTAAACATGGATTTTGCTGGTCAGCTGAAGACATCTGGCTGTACCATAGTCAAATACCATTAGATAAATACTCTACTTGTAAATCTGAAGGAGTTATATGTCATTTACAAGCTTATCGACTTAAAAGTAATAACATAGATCCTGAAAAACCTACTTTTTCCAATGTTATTTTATAAAAAATATGGATTATTCCAGTGAATAGGTGTGCTTATAGGGATAGGTATACATTTCCGCCCCCTAGACCCACTGAGAGAAGTGGTGGGGTTTCAGGACAGTGAATTAAACTGGTATCTCACTGGAAGAAGTCCTAATCTTTACACTTCTCTCACCTTTCTTTTACACTATTATTGCCAAAACAGCCTGTTTATTGGACACGTCAAATTGTGAGTAAAGAGTGATCGATCTGAAATAAAGCCATGACAGAAATTGTGTGAATGGATGGTAGAAAGTAATTGATGACTTTGTAGCTGTAGCGAATAATTTTCCTGTCTTTAACAGGTTGATTCAGACTTCAGTCTAGAAATACAGCTGAATTCCTGCTCATCCTAAACAAGAAAAGCAGCTGCTTTTCTGTCATCTCTGACTAGTGAAGAGTTTCCATCT
>NW_010395519.1:14737-18108 GCF_000710305.1 Buceros rhinoceros silvestris | reverse complement strand
CCGGCCACCCGGCGGTGAGCGCTTTCGACCGAGGGGCAGAGGCACCAGAAACGCGGCAGCGCCTGAGGTGTTCTTTGAAAAGAACCGGGACGGGGGCGACGGATGAGTAAATAAATAAATACACAACGGGCCGTGTTGCTGCCTCAGGCAGGGGCAGGCAGCGGTGCGGGCGGGTGAACGGTGATTTCTAGGAATGCTCCAGTCCTCCAGAACGCCTCTTGCAGCTATTTTACCAGACCGCCGTGTACCGATCCTGCAGGAAGCGGGGCTTCCTTAGCTCTCCCTGCTGCTCCTGATGCCGCTTCCCAGGCACTTGGAGCACTAGACGCTGACTTAAGGAAAAAGCTGCAATTTAAAAAGGAACTGTATTCCTGGCTCTTCTGGTTGTAAAAATACTCCTTAACGTGGTGGGAAATTCTCTGTTCTCTTTTAGGGTTTGTTTTTTTGTTGACTGTTTCAACATTCGAAATGTTAGGGCAAGTTTAATTTGCTCATGTCTCTTAACTATTACTAAAAACAGTAGTTTCATGCTAATAATTATATTAGCAAGGTAATGAGTGCCGCTTTAAATGTGCATTTATATAAGCATAATTACAGTTCCATGGTACATGTGTACACTTGTATGTCTGTGTATATGTCGCACACAAAATTCATTCTGTTCTGTTGGTTTAGATGAAGATTCATTCTCCCTACGGTGATTTAATTTGTCAGTATGGTATAATACACGACGTGTGTTATGTATGTATATTACTGAAGATAGAAATACCACAATTTAAAGTAATCAAGTTGTAAAATCAGGCATACAGTTTGGAAAATACCTAAGTTAATGGTGCCAGCTTAATCAAAATGCATCTTCCATCTTGGTGGTGGTCTTTTAACATGTTTTTTTCGTGCATAGGATATTTTTTGTTAAGCTCTTCGATAGTTTTTCTATCCTTCTTAAGCCTGGCACTTCCTCTGCTGATAACTACCTAGTATTCAAACCTCACATTGAATTCGGAATGTCCCAATGAGGTTTTCCTGTTACTCTTTCATCATCATATCTTATTGTTAGGAGCATATTAATAAAATTATGGAACATCCTTATGGAGTGATATTTCTCATTGTTACTGAGCCATCCCAAGACCCAGAGTGCAACTACTTCACCTCAGTACTCAAAAAATGATTCAAAGTTCCTCCTTCTCTCCAACAGAAGATCCAGAATTTGCTCTCAGTGCCTTTGTGCTGCAGACAGGTGGGATGTACATCACCATAGCTCAGGACTGCTGTTGAAGTACCAGCTCAGGTGTTGCTAGTAGTAATATCACAGCAGCACATTGCTCAGCACAGATTAACCACCCAAGGTAGGCCTTAGCCAACCTGAAGCAAGTTTTACAGCTCATGCTGAACTTCTTGCCGCTGCGTGCCTCCTGCCAGGAGAACTCATACTAACTCACTTAAGGTAGCTCAGACATCTAGTAGAGCTGGGCTTATGGTGTAAACATATGCTTTACCTTCATTCTCAATTCCTTTCACACCTTATTCCTCTCCTCTGTGGCCAACGCAGCTGTTTCAGTTGACCAACTTCTCTATTGCTTCCTCTTCACCTATTCTGCAGCTGTTTTTTCAAAATCACACACACAAAACAAAAACAACCATATTTTCTTATTTTAATAGCGATAGGGTAATTTTGAATCTATGAAGAAAGCTTGAACCAAAATACACAAACACAATTATTACCTGTTTTGCATCATTAGATTGACATCCCTGACCTCTATTATTTGTTTCCTCACACACACAGATAAATACACAGAGGGTAATACATACAGTAGTCAGGAAAAATAAAGCTGATAAAGCCTACTTAAAAAGAAAAAAAAAGAGTTATAGTAGGGGCATTCAACATCCAGAACATTACTGCAAGTCTTGAACTTGCTGTCACCACAGCACCATTAGTTTACATCCTTAATGTATGTCCCTTAACATACATCTGTACTCAATGTACCTTGTAATTACCTCATTATGGTTAACTACTGCTGACCTCTGTGTGGAACATGTTAACATACAGAGCAACTGTGAAATAGCTAGGGGAAAAGCAAGAGGAGATTTTTCAGAACTAACTTACAACTCCATTTGCGTGGTCTGTGCCACAGAGTTCCCATTATGTTAGCCTTTTCCTCCATATTTAATTCACTGCCATTCCATAATATTTATTTAATCAGCAAAACAAAGAAACAGCTACAACATGACAGATGAAGCACATCAGAAGAACTTACCATAATACAAGGACCAGGTGGTGATCAGGCCTGGTATCTACAACTCAGAGTTAAGTCCCTGGAATACAGCATCAGAACTGTGTTTACTTGCCTTCAACAGAGTTCTTCACAGCATTGTTACAATAAATAATTAGTAAACTGTGCTTTACCACAGGGACAATGCTGCTTTTCTCCCATCTCCCCTTGCCCCAAATCTCAGGACAGTGCTGCTATGCACTCCTGCAACCTGGGGGAAGGATAACCCATTACTACCTCAGCTTTGGTAACCCACAGCTACGTTTCCAACTCCTGACTTTACCCATAGCACTGACAGAGAGACCTGGAAACTCAGGCACTACAATTACTCATGCTACCTCCCCAGGAATTCCTCCAGCCTCTACACAAAAACATAATTATGCACTCCTCTCATGTATAAACATGGATTAATTTCCATGTACAAAATTCCTTCTTCCCTGCAGCCTCCAAAATTAATTATCCACATCTCCTTCCACCAAACACAATTTAGCCTAGCTGCATTCATTAACTGAGCAGTTATCTCAGCTACCACTATTTCTCCAGCTCTTCTTATCGTATGCCTCTTATTATTGCATCCCCTCTCTTGTGGTGAGTGGAAGAATAGGGCAGCTGGAAAGCAAAGCCCTGGGCACCTGGTCCTTCAGAGGGATGCAGCTGGAGCACCTCTGGGTGACTTTTTCCCCAGGAGACAGGAAGGAGAAAGAGAAATAGCAGTCAGGGAAGCTTTTCCTACAGACACAGTTTATCCCTCCAAAACCTTAACATGGTCTGAAATCCTCCAGACTATAAGGAAAACCATTAGATCTGGGAATTCTGCTAATGGTTCTCAGTTGCTTGGCTCTCACTCTCTTGGCTCTTGTAATGTCATTGTTTCCCCTTGCTCCCAGTTGCCAGGGAGATTTCCAAGCCAGACAACACCTGAATTTCTAATGCTCAAAGAAAAATAAAATTTTGGGATTTCTTTATGTGTTATAAACAAGCACCAAAGGCCACTTGCCTCTCAGGCAAGCTGCGGTGTTGGCAGCTGGCAAGCCAAGGCGATTCTGGCTCTAATTAGTGGCAGCCTGCCTATGGGGAGGCTGTTTGCTAGCTCCTGCCCCACTG
>NW_010395519.1:0-14635 GCF_000710305.1 Buceros rhinoceros silvestris | reverse complement strand
GGGAAAGAGAGAAGCCAAGGAACAGCCCAAGCCCTGCTCTTACGAAGACAGATCTTTCTTCTCCTTCAAAAAACTTTTCTCTCTGGCTCACTTTTTCTTTGCTTCCACAAAATGGTACCAGCCCAATTTTGATCCTGGTAATGCCCTAGAAAACTGGGGACAAAATGTCTCTGCAGGTATAAAACACAGTTGGCTGTTTGGAAAGTTGGGAACTAAACCTGTCCCAAATTTAGGAGCTGGGAACCAGGCAGCAGTATTTCCAGACCCTTGCTGCCTTCCCAGCAGTTTCTAGGAGCTGGAGCCTGGTCACAGCCTCCTGGCGAAGGGAGTCACTGCATGTTCAGCTGGAGGAAGGAGAAGGTGTAGGCTAGGCTGGACTGGCATCAATCACCAGGAAATTCTACATGAGGGGAAAACTGTGAGCTCTCAACAGTATCAGATAGCACCTGATTTCTGTCTTATGTTTCTTTTTTAAGAAGAGCTTTTCCAGAGGAGGTCACCTTTACTTTGCTCACTATAAATTTGTGGACGGTGGTAGGGTTGTAATTGTCATGCATGCATCCTGCAGAAGAGTAGGAGCTGTTAAAACAGAAAGGTAGTCTCAAGGAAAAGGCTCTAAATGACTATATTTAAATTTTTTCCATCTCACAACTTTCTTGGAGTCCTACTCCTGATATTTTCACTTGTTGGGGTGGGGGAGTTACTAGCTCTAAGCATAGTGTTTTAAATAAACAATCGGCATCTCCAGCAGCAGTTCTCAAACTAAAAGTCATGACCAGAAGTGGAGTCACAGAAGTTACAAGTGGGGTCACGAGCTTGACAGAAACAAAATTGTTTACAGCAGCATCGAGGGTTGTGAGTCCATCAGAAGTGAAACTGGTGTTTGCTATTTGCCCATCTCCAGTACTTGTGTATTTTTTTTTCTGAAGCTCCAGCTCCTGGAGTGAAGTTATCTTCTGTTTACATGCAGAGTCCAGGGAGCACAAGATCCCTTTCTATGTAGTGGAAAAAAGAAGCATGAAAGGTGAGAGAAATGTGTTCTAATGCCTTAAACCACCCAGGCTGGAAAGGCTGTGTTGGTTTTGGTTTTGTTTAATTTTTAATGAATTGATGTTTCTTAAGACATTCAGTACTGACAACCAGTGCTAAGTGGAAGGGTTCCCACTTAGATGAATGTGGGAAAGCTCCTCCCAGGATGGATACCACCTTACACTTTGAAACCTGTGCAACTTTGGCACCTCTAGTACACTACTCTGTCCACTTTGAAGGTTAAATCTCAAATGTTCTAGGATGACAATACATCTGTTTTTATTATGGTCAATCGTTCACTGTGGAGACGAAAATCTTGAGCACAGCCGTCTCAGAGGTGATATAACACATATTTATTGCAGAACACTTGTAACTCACAATGAAAACCGAATGAATTTGGTTTTATTTTTTCTGCTGCAAAGGCAAGGAGACAAAGACAGGTACCTCCAAAGGCAGGTACCTGAATATCTGCACCTGAAGAAAGAGGTGAGGTTTGGAAGAAAGAAGTTAGAAAATTATTAACACTTGGACTTGTGCCATCTTATGCTGTTAGTTTCTTTATGAAGCTGAACCTCTTTGGCCTTTGGCTTCCTCATATGTCAGATGGGAATAATTTATGCTTTACCTGACAGCAACTCTGAAATAATTAACGTTTGTAAATGCTTTCAAAATCCCATGTTGGACATGGAATATCAAAAGAATACAATATATTGATGGTCTCTGAAAGTATAAATGCAGAAAATAATTGTGCACGTCTACTACCAACCATTTTTTGTTAGAACTTTTACTAATAAGATACTACCTTTGCATCAAATTGCTTGGTTTGGGTAGTAGGTTTTTTACAACTCTCTTCCCATTTTTCAAGGCATATAGCTTGTCTACTTTTGCTCCAGAGTAAATGCTTATGGGTGACTGATGAAATCCTTGAGAATAGAGCTATTTAATGGAAACTATGAGACAGTATGAGCTATCATAGCATCTCCATATATGTAACATTTTGTGATGTGTGAGGGGGGTGTTTCCTTAGTATTCAGAATGACTAGCTATTGTGCCCAAAATAGTCTTTGTACTTTACTCTTTTTTTTCTCGACAGTCACAGTGAGTCTTTGCAGTTAAAAGTTCCTAGCCAGTCAAGCAGTGAAGAACAGATCAACTGTGTTCACACTGCCAAAGACAGCTCGCACCACAAAGGCTCTTCAGCTTAGCTAGTTCTCACAACTTCCTAAGAACAGCTTCACAAAGGAGGCTTTAGGTAGATGTTTTGGCCATGACTGAGCCCACACTTTTCAGTAATCTGACCTGCTCTTCCCTAGAAAGCTGACTGGGGAGGGCTCTGCCTTTGGGGATGAGCTGGAGATCTTCAGAAGCCGAGATTTCTCATCATCCATCATTACTTTCCCAGGTGGGCTGCACAAACATCTCTCTCCATCCAAAATGAGCAACCTACTAAACAGCAAAGCAACAACTCCTGCTTCTCCTTGATGCTCTGGCCAAAAGCAATGCTTCACTCCCCTTTGTTTTTTATCTGCTTGGGTTTACTTCCCCTACCTGCAAGACTGGGAAGGCTTCTAGTGAGGCTTCGGCAGAGACATGGGGCATGGCTCCAGCTTCTTGAAAGTGTTGATTTCCTTCCAGGAGCTGGGGAGGAGTGTGCCTTGTGAGTGCCTGCGGGGAAGCAGGGCAGGCAGCACTGTGCCCACCCGCATTGATGAGGCACCTCTAGGCCAAGCAAAGGGGTCTAGAGCTGCCAACAAAACCAACTTTGTTTCTCTGTGCCTTTCTTTTGGTGATGGTAGATGCGTAGGAATTGGTCAGCCAGCCAGCAAAGGGCCAACTGTGCTGGCATTACTGGAGGGAGTTCATGGCCCAGTCAATACAGCCCCCTGCAAGGGAAAAGAGTGGTTTGCTAATTATTAGACTTTCCACAAACATTATTTATTTGCCTTGAAACAAAACACATTCCATTCACAGTCCCAAATGGCTTAGATTTTTTTTTTTTTTTTGGTAAAGAAAATAGAAATAGTAAAACCTGAAATGGGCATTATTCCGATTTTGAGGTGAGTGGTTCTAAAACTCACCTTTTAAACAAAGGAAGCACTGACTTGTTATACAGAATTAACTGGAAAAACTTATTGATAGTCCAGGTGGCTGTTCAGGGGTGGGCTGGGCTCTGTTTAAATATAGCAATAACCATAACAATAATGACTTCTAAAATTAAAGAGAAAAATGATCACAAACAAAAATTTACAGTGTCAGAGAAATTAATTCACTGGAAAGTGAGCATAATCCACACTCATAAAAAGCAGAAAATAACTTCACACAGTTGACAGTTTTATTATAGGAACACAGGGAAATGGTGACAGAAAATGATATTTTGATGCCGATTGTTTTATTTGTGCCTCTTTCTCTGTGTTTTCTTTTCACAGGTCTGAGCTTTTAATACACCCTCACTGTCAAGTAATAAGCAAATGGAATGGTGTGAATTAATTATCTCTTTCATTTAAATGTACATTTTAATTAAGTTTATTGGTGGGAGAATTGACATCTTGAAAAGTTCTTTACATTTAAGAGATGTTAAAATAACAAAATCACTGAAGCTTAAAGAACATCAAGTAGGAATGGCATTTGTTTTTCTTAACTGACTGGAAAACGTAAAAGACTTACCCCATCAACTTTTGAAAGACCTAAAAAATAAAAGAAATTAAAATTATTAGAGAACTGAACTAATTTAAGATTTAATTTTTTTAAGCACTGAATGTGTAGTTAAAAGCAAAAAACAAAGTGGTAGCTATAATTCAAAGTGTATTCCCCAGGAGGAATTACAGTTTTCTATACCTAAAAGAAGAAAACTTTTTAAGAGTTAATGGAAGGCATGGTTTATTATTTTTGAGGGTGGAAGGAGACTTGGTCACTGGTTTTTATTTTATTTTTATTTAGTTTTAAATAGAACCCTGTAAATATTTTTCACACCTATAGCTAAACTGGTAATGTGGAGGTATTTGCTGGCTTTACAAAAGACCAAAAAGCTTGACTTTTCCTCTGGCACAGCTTCATCGTTAGTAAAAACAAAAGCAAAAAAAAGACCTATTTCACCAGCTTGGGTTTGATAAGTGCCTGTTGTGTATCACAGCAGAGAGAGGGAAAAGGTCAAAGTTTAAACTGAGCTGGCTGCTTTGCAGGGTCTCTATTTGAATTCTGCACACAGGGCTTGATCCCTCCTTTCCTTGTATGCCTGCCTCTCGCCCTCACTGCCTTGCTCCCCACTCCTGCTTACTGGAGAGAGAAGTGGAAAGGAGAGGAGCAGAGAGGAGAGACTGTTTGGGCCCGGGATAAGCAGTACTCCTTGCCGCAGCGAGAATTTGCCAGAGGAGAAAATGTAGTGCTGGGGTATGGGGTCAGTGAAGGCAGTTCAGAAGGGGTACAAAATTGAGGGAAATGAGTTATTGCAAATTAAAAGTTGAGTGTCTTGAGCTATAATAATTAAAAGATGCTTCCTCCAGTTACAGAGAAAAACCACACCAACGCAGTGGATAGTAGAGAAGCCATGGAAATAAGGATTAAACCTTTAAAAGGAGAGGAGAAAGACAGGAATATAACAAAGCCTCCAAAGATTCTGTCTTTTCAAAAGCAGAGCAAAAGGCAGTGGCATCTTTCCTCCATGTGCTTTGTATTCCACTCCCAGGATCTGGGTTTCCTGAGTTTCTCATTTTGAGCCATTGGGGGCCAAAGAGGGGGCAGGGGGAAGGGGAGGCAGCAGGGCTGCTGCTGTAGGCTACCCAGCCGGTGCCTTGTCTGCGCTGCAGTGACATCCCTCCATGCTGACATCTGTGGAGGCATGTGGGGTCCCGGCTACACAGCCAAAAGGTAAATTGAAGAGAGCTATGCCCAGCCAGCACACACTTCCCATGTGCCTCCTGGACCAGGCTTCTCACAAAAGCCAGTTGCAGACACAGCAGCAAAAGCATAAGGTGTAAAATTCTCATGGGCTTGAGGCAAAAGGACACCACATTCTGGTCCTCACCTCTAGAAGCATCTATTGATTTTCAGTTGACTGACAGGTGGATAACATATAGACAGAGCTTGTCCTGTTTGGTAACTAGGACTCTGCCCACCCTGCAGTGAGGAAGCCGAAGTCTTTCCCTGGTGGGTCCTGATCTTGACGAGGCTGGAGATCCGGTGGCAGGAGGTAGATATAAGCCCCATCGTGGTAAGAAAAGGACTAAACCTAACTCTCCCAGCCTGGGTAAATGATCTAACTGTCACCATGTTAACTATTACAGAGCAGTGTATTGTCACCACAGCTTAATAACTAGCCTTCTGGAGAGAAGCTGAGGCTTCCAGGTGAAGGGAAGCCCTCCTCGCATTTCTGGAGACAATGCCAGGGGAGGGCAGCCTCCCCAGGGTTATGGAGTGCTCTGCTGGCTTCAGGCAGCTCCTCGCTGGCTTCAGGCAGCTCCCCACTGGGCTGACAGGCTGTGCAATGCCCCCGGGGAGGAATCTGCTTCCTTGGAGCAGAGGCAGCAGTAAGCATCATAACTGAGACATGCATTGCATTGCATTGTGGAGATGGGGGCTTCAAAATGAAACTCTGCATCATGCGACTCTTAGGTGCCTTTTTTTTTTTTAATCTGGACCCATGTATGCAATTTTGAAAAGGCTTCTGAAGTGGGCTTACTCCTCTTTTAATTAGTGTATCTTTAAACAAACCTTTGTACTTTGTATCCACGGTGGAAAATGGTTAAAATCATGCTAGTTAGTTGTGGTTATGCATGGGACTGACCACTGTTACTGAAAGTGAATGTGAACTAAGGCTGCAACTAAAATTTCACCTTTGTATTTAATCTGTTGCTGTTACTTTGCTGGTAATGATGTCTTGGTATCAGCAGAGAGAGTACAACTCTTGTCTCTGTTTTTGTAACACAAATACCTGCTCCAGCTGAGCTATGGGGCAACAAATTAGCTGGTTTGTAACCCCCTTGACCGCACAGACTATGTCTTCTGTGTTCAGCATTCTTCAAGAACAAAAATTAAACTGGTTAACTTAGTAAATAGGGTGTGTGGGAGGGTTTCGGTCATTTATATATGTAGTAAAGTGCAGTTGGAGACTCAGTGCCTTAGATGTCGGGTGGAGTCAGAGACTAAGGCATGGGTTCTTTCCTCCTCTTCCTGAGCTTTGCATGTCTTGAACTGCTGCCTAACTAGGCTTGGGACCTCAAGCCTGTTTTCTTGTCCCTGAAACCAATTCTGCCAATGTAGATAGACATTTTTAGATCACATTGCAAGTGTTATTATATGATTATTCATTAATTAACTAGATTTTCATTACTTGTTATGTAGCTGTTGTGTACAGATAAGCAGTGGACTTGTACCTGTCGCTTTTAACACTGTCATGTGTTAGGATTTGGATTTGTAATGGATCAAATGGCTCCTCTTTTAGTAAAAGCATTGTCAGCTGTTATGGTTTTAGCTTGAGGGGACCCTCAAATACAATTTTTTTGCAGATTAGCTTGTGCATATGCACACGCACAAATATAAAGCACTGGAGGGCAATGTCTAGTCACATCAGCAGGACCTGCTCTTCACGGGGGAAACCGAAAGACCACATTTGAATTGCAGTCATTCCCTTTGCTAGAGATGGAAAGAGAGAAGCAGATGTAGGGTCTTATAGGGCTCCATTAGAAACCTTCAAAAATCATATGTTGGACATTGACAAACTGGAGTCTCATACTTCTTTTTTATGATTTTTAAATCCATTTCAGTGAGCTTAATCTAGTCCTGAAATTATATCATATGAATCTACAAAGTTTCCTACTGTGTCTAAGGAGTTAAATGCTCTTGTTTTTCCTTATTTTCAAATGCCTTACATGGATCTATGTCACGGTCCCCACCCTAGACAGGCAAGCAGCTAATGTGCAGGGAAAGGCTGTGTGGATCTCAAAGGCACTCTGCAAAGCAGTGGCAGCACCTGAGAGCATGATCTCAGCCCGCCTGAAGCCTGGTCAGGAGAACAGGGATGTAGCTTTTGAAACACCATCCCGTCCTCAGCTCCTGGCACCCATGGCTGCACTGAAGCATATTTCCCCCTCAGGTTTGCCAGTACAACTGTACAAAAGCCCCGAGTCATTCTGTCTTTATTGAGACTATCTTTTATTTTTAACCCTTTTGCAGTCGTCTTGCATGACATATGGCAATTCATCTAACCTTTTCCTGTTCCGTTTTCCCTATCTACCAAGTGAGGTTAACACTCACCTCTGAGGAGTGTAGGAGACCAAATTCGTTAGTGGTAGAAGGGTGCTCTGAGATGTGTGGCTGGCAAGTTCTGCGTAAGTCCAAGACATATTTAAAATTGAAGAAATGTTTGATTCCATCTCCAGCTATTTGCTGAGGCTTCTCTGGCTTATAAAAAATGTTGCCGTCGAGTCTTTAAAAGCTGGTGCCTGTGGCCCTTGCTTTTTCCACTGCTCCCCTTTCTTCATTGCATAGCTCACAGTTATGCCTTTTCCCTAAGCAGCTTTCCTCTAGCGAAAAACAACATTCTCTTCCACTTCTCCAGGCATGAAGAAAGACTGCCTTCCATTTGCTTGCATATGAGTTTTCTGCATTTTGTTTCTGCTTTAATGTAACAATTTTAAATTCAATAGATGTCTTTTATTAAGCTGTTACTCTATTTTTGTATTTTACCACAATCCTGAAGTGGTTACAAAAGACATTTCAAGTCCAATAAAAATCCAGAAGGATTTAACCGTTTCATTCATCTTCCCAAAAAGCAATGACATGTGACATTCATGTTGTTTTCCACAACGTTTGTTAGTAAAAAAAAAATTCTTCTAAGAAGGTAAAGTAAAAAACCCATAAAGTTTATAGGGCATAAGCATTCCTTTTATTTTTGTAAATGTACTATTTAACAGAGCTCAATATATTTGTAATTACTCAACACTACAGAATCTCTCCTTGGGCAGAAGATTAGATAATAAAGTGTCTGCGACAAGCACCAATCTTTAAAAGGGTCAGAGAAACAGCACCTAAGATACCAGTAAGAGAAAAAATTCTACTTGAAAGAATACACTGGTGTTTCTATTTACTAACTTATCAGCTTTGCTTAAATTAACTATGACTGAAGTATGCTCTACCCTTTTCCTCAATTAACTTTTCATTCATTCACAAATTCGTTGGGCCTCACCCTGGAATGAGACCCTTCATTCTTCAAAGAGCCGGGGTGACCTGCTACAGTTTCCAACTAATCAAAGAAACAAAAAAGGGCTGAGATTAAACCCCAAGGAAGCCAGGCTATCTTGGAATTCACTTGCAAGAATAAACATTGTCACTTACAACAAGCAGATCTGCAGATATTTAACAAACCCCAGGCTGCTCTATACAGTGAAAATTTCCACATTCGATTGCCATCTTCTCCACCAGAGGAGTTTTCTTAGGTCTTTATCTAATCAAGAAGTTAACACAAAAGAAACTTTCAGCACACTTGTAGAGTTTTAGACAGCCCTCTGTATCCTATCCACTGCAGTCAGCTCTGATACTGTGATTCATAAAAATCACATTTAAATGAGAATTAAAAAAACCCCAAACCCCAGAACTGGGAATCATAATCTGTGTGTGTGATGGGCCAACTTATGTGTGGCCTCTGTCTTTCATAAGAAAAAAAGAAACACACTTAAAATTTCTTGTGGTTAATGCTACCATTTGTGAACAAGCCTTGTAATAACTTTGCATTAACTATCCTTTTGCAGAAAATGTTGTTTTCAGACGTCTTTTCACTAGCAAGAGTGGGGTTTGCGTGCTGACTGAATACTTGGAGCTAAATTGATATCAGCATTACAGATACCTTAGAAAATAAGGCTGTGAAGTCAGAAAGTTGCTAAGATTTAAGAAAAAATTCCTTGATCCACTGGGCTGCTGGGATGTCCCAGTGCTTAGATCGTGGTTTTCATTTTATGCAGCAGAATGTTCGGTGCTGTTTAGATGCTGTGAAGTTGACTGCAAGGTGCCTGTCAAAACCAGTCTACCAAAGAAAGATCTCAAAAGAGTAAAATTATTAACAAACAAATTTGAGTAAAGTAAGCTTTCTAATACACTGTTTCATGTTGTATGCCTTTGAAAGCTGTTCCTGATGTGTTCTCCTTGAAGGGGCAAGGTATGGATGGCAAGTATCTTCTCATAAATACTGTGTTCATAAAAGGAAGGAGGTAAAGTAAGTGAGTGGGAAAATTGAAACAAAATGTGCTAACCATGCTGGACATATGTCATGAAGAATGTCTATCTATCTGTCTGTCTATCTATCTATCTATCTGTCTACCTACCCACTTTCCTGCCTACCTGTGTTTAATACTGTTTGTAGCAATGGACAAGAACATAAGCAACATTCTTGAAAGTTCTGTAGGGGGAAGTGGTGTCCTTTTTGTTTATTATTTTTAAGACCAACCAGTATCGCTAAAAATAGAGATAAGCAGTGGGATACAAAGAGTCTCCTTCAAGTCAGATGGCTGCTGGAAGTGGATTGAACCCTCCCAGCAGCCATTGTCTGAAGTGGGTTGCCTAAACTCTCCTGCAAGATCTTCCGCTGACAGAACTAGGGAGTGCTAAACAGATGGTGGGAAGTGCTCAGTAGCCCCAGATGGTGGATTCTTTGGTCAGCACAATTGGATCTGAAAGCAGATGTCTGCCTGCCACCTTCACTGCACTGAAAAAATGAAAAATACAGCAACACTGGGACTGAGGCAGATTACTTACCTTCCATTTTAGCACAGCTTGGATAGACACTAAAATTTTAAATTGACAGTGAGCTTTGATCCTTAAAAGACAACACAAACAGGCTACGAAGGAAAAGTAAAAGAGCTTCTTATGACCTTTTTCTTCCCAGAACCACAGTGTAGGGCCTGATGTCGTGTACGATTCTAACTGTGCTCCCGCTAATCTAGTAGACCGTAGGACTGTAGTGGCAGCAGTAAAAAGCCCCGGAGGAATAAATAAGGGCTACTGTGCTGCGTAAGAGTTGCACAGGCTGTGCGCTTTTTACAGCATATGTCTACATTTGGGATGAAGATTAGCAGGCTGGTTGCCTCAGTACACACAGAAAACATGTTTCAGATCGCACATTTTCATGGCTGACTTGAAAGTGGTTTTCAGAGTGCACTAGCACAGACATATTAAAACCACTACTGTCTGAGCCCTTTATCATTTCTTCTTTAAAATTTTACAAAGGACTTAAAATTGCTTTTCTTTGATTTCAGTTAGCCTGGCTACTCTATATTTCATTGTATAGGTTGCGGGAAACAGGATTTTATGAGCAATTCAAACTACACATGAAGAGTCTAATAGCAAATAGGTAGTGCCAGATTCTTAGATACACAGGACCACTGCGGTAGAAACAAACGGGTTGTATGGGTGGGAATAGGAATAGATTTTGCAAGGAATGTGGATACCCAAAGGAAGAGGTAACTTCCATGAACTCTTGAAAACCCATTTTTCCATCCCTGCCACTCTCACCACCGCCTTCTTATAAACTGGGACATTCAGTAAAACTTGTAGTTTTCTGTCCCCCTGTGCCATGCTATTATTGGCTGAACAAGTGGGGTGAAAAACAGGCATGAGAAATTTTCATAGCACAGCACACACCAACACAAAACCTTGCCTTGGTTTCAGATTTCTTTACCAATCCAAAACCCAGACAAGCTTCATTGAAAGGTTTGTTAAGGTTCATGAACTGCAGGATGAGTTTGGGGGTGTGCCAAAAAAGAAAAAAATGTCTGGAAGAACAAGCAGAAACTGGGAGCAGATCTGCTTTGGACTCTGCCATGGGCTGGCTGTGGATCTTGGCAAATCATCCTCCTTCTCTCCTGTCTCTCAAATGACATGGCATGAGTAATGCCACTGAACTCTGTGTATCTCAGGAGTATTGGGAATATTAACAGCTGATAAGTCCTTTAAATAAGTGAAGTGTTATACTAGGCCTAGAGTGGGCTATAGAAACTTCCCAGTAAAGCCACAGCAGCAAAGCTTCAGCAGAGTCCCAGCTGGAGAATCCTTTTCCTGGTTTGCAGAAGCCATCCTGAGTACAATACGTACCATTTTCCTGAAGATAGTATCTTTTGCTTCTAACGTACAGCTTCTCGTGGATTTTACCAGGAGACCTGTGGCTGCTATTCCACTTCCACTTCGGCAAAGAAAGTAATTGTAAAATGCAGTTTACCAGGTGGGGTATTGGAAGGACAGAGCTTTGGACTCACCGGAAGAAGTAGGCAGAGTGGGCAGCTCTGCTGCCATGTCCATGGCCAAACCGATGTGTGTACATGCATGAGGGGAGGTTCCGATCAGCCACGCTACAGCTTCTTAAAAATTACTGTGAAGTCACAAACTGGAATTAGTCTGCTAGGAAAGTTCTGAAGCTGGGTTCAGTTTTACTAGGGTCGTTTAATGTTTTAGCGATTGCTCTACCAAGAATGTAAGAAAAGATGCTGAGAAATAAAGAAAAACAGAAGGGCAAATGTAAAAACCACAGTTAATACTTTCAGGAAAAAAATGGTCAAAATACAGATGTTTTCTTTCAGGTAAAATTATACTGCTTTGGGTCACAATTCTACAATTTCATGAAAAGTAGGGGGGCATAAAAAGAGACAGTCCCAGGGAATGCTTTATTTTAAAGCTGAGTAAACACACTAATCTGATTGCTAATCTATGCTGCAGTGTGGAGAAATGCAACTATTTAAAGTCATGAGATTCTATGTTAAAAGTATTCAGGTGTGTTACGAGTAATTATATATAATAAGGTAGCCCCCTATGACTCTATATTTAATAAGTGCCTTATTTTGCTGTTTAAATTCCATTATTGCCTTTAGAGGAGCCGTGTGGGTTTTGACCATTATATTAGAAGTGTTTAATATATCTTGTTGTTTTGTCTGTAAGCTTCATTTAAATATTGCAAGTCTGCAAAGCCCTACCCACAAATTCCTCAATACCAGAGGGAAGAGAGCTTTCTCATGTCTGTAAAATGATTTTATTGGGTATTAAGATTACTTGCTGCAACCACATTCATTGTGGGGTGATGAAATCAGAGGCGTTATGACAATCCCCTAACATACTCAGTGGAGTGTCAAGATATTGATTACACTGAGCAATTTGGGGCAAATTTCATTTTGGAGCAGCCACACGAAGTGGTGTCCAATACATTCAAAAAAGGATTTTCTGCTGTGTACGTCTAGACATAGGTCTAGAGAGGGTAGAAAAATACTGGATACAATATTTGCAGCCATGCAGTAGGAAACAGGGAGGTCTCTGTTATCTTTACTTCATACAGGATGAAGTAAGTCAGTTACCAGTTAAGGTTGTTGAATTGCAGTAGATACTGGTCTGATATAGGGCTGCATAACATTAAATTTTTTTTTTTTTTAAAAAAGGGTGCTGAAATCAAGACTATCAATCAGCTACATACAGGGCCACACAAACGATCAGAGGGCTGGAACACCTCTCCTATGAAGAAAGGCTGAGAGAGCTGGGGTTGTTCAGCCTGGAGCACAGAAGGCTCCAGGGAGACCTTATTGCTACTTTTCAACACTTAGAGGGCTTATAAGAAAAGTGGCGACAAATTTTCTAGTAGGGCCTGTTGCATTAGGGCAAGGCATAATGGTTTTAAATTAAAAAAGGGTAAATTTAGACTAGATATAAGAAAGAATTTTTTTACCAAGAGGGTGATGAGACACCAGAACAGAATGTCCAGAGAAGTGGTGGATGCCCCATCCCTGGAAACATTCAAGCTAAGTTTGGATGGGGCTCTGAGCAACCCGATCTAGTTAAAGATGTCCCTGCTCACTGCAGGGGCGTTGGACTGGATGACCTTTAAAGGTCCCTTCCAACCCAAACTATTTATGATTCTATATTGTTCCAAATGAGGGATACCTCCAGCTTTTTTGTTATATGGATGTGATTCTCAGCTTTTGTGCAGAGAAGAATTAATTCCAAAATGTGTGAGCAGAAGCTGTCCATGAAAGGACTCATTTTTACAGGAAGTAGATGTGGACTAGGCCAATGAATTCCTTCTGTCTGAGAAAAGAAAGCTCAAAGGCCATGGGATAATCAAGGTGAAACGTAAAGCTCATCTATTGAACTTGCCCTTCTCCCTATAAGCTTGAGGCACCATTGCGATGTTACTGGCTCACATACGTGTGCACATGTGTGCACCTGCACACATACACATTCAAAGACACCCCCATTTATCCTGCAGGAAAAAAAAAAACATAAGACACCATTATTGTAATTCTCAGGTCTAAATACCTGAGCACGAATAATCATTAAGGCTATAATATATATGCAGGATAGTTTAAAAAAAGTAAAAGTTTGCTATGAACAGATCCCTCACACTTTATAGCTTCACCCTGCAACTTCATAAGTTCTTTGTTCTTATCACTACTAAATGCCTTGTAAAGCAGTGTAAATATAAATGTATTATTACTTCCAATATCTGCATGATACTGGTTAGGAATAAGTTGCTGTTTATGCTACTTTACATTTCAGAATAGTTGATATATGCTTATTAAATATGACAACCTATGCAAAACTTGTCAGATCAAATTAGATACATCAAGTATGTTGTTTTACAGCAGATTTTTTGGAATACATTACATCATACTTCTTTATCACTTTCTGAAAATACAAATGCATTTTCCAAATTCATACATTTTGTCTCACAATAAATCTGTTGGGAAGATGAGTGTTGCAGTTTTATCCCCTACATATCAATAAGGAAACTGAGACATGGGCCTAGATCTGTGCTATTGTAATTCTTCTCTTGCAGTCTAATCGAGTCCTATGCATAGAACAATAAATGCCATGCATTTATTTGCTGCAGTGTTTTAAACACCGTATTTAATTAATTAACTGGTCTATTATTATTGCAATTAGTCACCGGGTATTATTGGAAGGATGGATCATCAGATTCCTGTCTTGTATCCAATATCCTAAACATTGTAGTCTCATCTAGGAATGTACTGGTTCTGGAGGGCGCTTGAAGTGTATCCTAAGGTTCTCACGAAAAAGACACACGTAGAAGGATCTTATTAATAGCTGATTACTTGTAAACCTAATACTTACTAATCAACTGAGTGTGGTTCCTTAAGAGCCATAGAAGTTTTCTAGGGCGGTGACATAGCTGTGACCCCTTGAAGTCACAAAACCCCATCCTCTGTCTTGTGTCATGGATTCTCTGGGTGTGATAATTGCATGTTAAATACACACTTAACCTCCTAACAGTGTGCGTCCCATGTACTCGTTTCCCTAACAGAGGAAGAGAGGAGCAGAAAGGCAGGATTACATGACTGCCACTGCTAGTAACTGCTTTCCAAATAAGTCTGTGGTCATTGACTGGGCAAGGCTGGAAAGCTTCCAGCACAGTTGTTTAGACTACTTGACTGGGTGATATATAGGGACTTCTTTTTACAGTGCTGTTAGTGTCTTCATACTAACGTGGAACAGGATTCAATAAAAATACTTTTCTTGGGGAGGGTTGGAGCGGGAGCTGGTTTTTTATTGTAGCAGGGAGGAACATTAAAGCGTTTCAGTCTGACTTACTGGTGACAGACACTCGCTGTCCGGGTGGGGGGGG
>NW_010395518.1:7162-7586 GCF_000710305.1 Buceros rhinoceros silvestris | reverse complement strand
AATCTGCTCCAAAATCTATTTACTTTGCAAAAGATGCATATTTTTAAAATTAGCTGCCATTCACCTCCTCCATCTTGTTCTTGGATGTTCAGGCACATTAAGGCCACTCAAATTAACGATCAGAGGGTAGATCTGTGAGGACTCAGGACCTCTGGAGGAGGCCAGACCAGAGTCCTGAACACCTTTGTTTAACATTACGGCTCTGGTAGGCACAGGCTGGTGTAGATGCAGTTAATTTCCACTATGTAATTCAGAAATTTGTTCACTGGTGTGACAGGACCTGGAAGAGCTTTTCTATTCCTGCATGGGATCAGACATCTGAGGCATAACAAGCTGGTAAATTCTGTATTGTCCCAGAAATTTTATCACCATGGCCAGAAGCTCAAAGCTGCCTCTGGCAGCAGGTCAGTGCAGAGGCTATAAT
>NW_010395518.1:1845-7017 GCF_000710305.1 Buceros rhinoceros silvestris | reverse complement strand
TGAAAGCTGAAGGGGAATTTTTCTGCTGAGTAGAGTTTCATTAATGGGTTCTAGCAGAAAAGCAAAATTAATAAAAATAAATATGTTCATAGCTGTTTTTTTAAACTTTCATCGATACTTTTCAGGTGCTGAATGTCATTCTGAGAAACCCTTTCCTCTACCTGGTCACAGCACTCACCTGGAGGGCAGGAGTCCTGACACCTAAACTGGGCAACAGCCTCAGGTACGTACTAAACACCTGACTGTCCTTCAGCTGCTCCCTGCTTTCCCGACTTTCATGGGGGTTTAAAGCAGGTTTACTCTGTGAAGTGAAAGCATGTGTCTAAAGTTGGTATTTCTGGCAAGGAGAATGTCTGTATTCCTCTGCAGCCACAAGCTAATGAATAGATACACGCGAACAAAAATAAGGCAGGAAGTCACGAGGGTCGGACTCAGCAAAAGCAAGTACAGTTAGAGCAGAATTTAGTTACTGTCAGGCCCCTGGCAGAGGAATTGAAGTTCATAATTCCTGGTCTTCACCTCACAGATGGACACATTCTCCGGCCCCACACGGGCATGCACAATCTGCTCCAGACAACAGGGGGTGCACAGAGAGGACACCAGCCTTGGCTACTAGCCGATTCAAAAGGCACACAGCCCAGGACGCTGGGGCGTCCTAAGGAAAGCGGAAAGTGCGCTCTCCCCTCCACGTGAGCCTTACAGACTGTTCTTCACACCAGAATTACAGACTGTTCTTCAAAGGCACGGAGCCAACGTACCACCAAAGTGGGGCCTGAGGTATTTGTTGTATCCCATGGTGAGGTTCTCAAATCCAGGGAGGGATGTTGTGTCACTGCCGTGCAAGTTGGATACGAGACCCTGGGAGCAGCTCCTGGGGACACAAATACATGCTGTTAGGCGTGACCAGGCACACCTGGTGTGCAGATGCAGCTGGCTTTCCAGCTTCTGCTCAAACAAGCAACCAAACTGCATCAAATGCTTATTAAAACTAAGCAGATCATTAAAATCATGAGCTCTTGCTCCTATTGCTTATCTTGGCTGAATACCTAGCACCTTGAAGGGGTGGAAAAATGGCAGATCATCTCAGCTGAAGCTACAGGTTTGCACACACGGTAGCTTAAGTACGTTCTGAGAATGTCCCAGACAAACCAAGCAAGGTCTGTGTTTCCTTTGGTAACATCCCAGAATCGCCCCCTTCCCACTCCTCCTCGTACAGTCTAGGCAAGGAATATGCTTTTCTTTCCTCCTGCTTATGACAACCCAAGACAAATCTTAGTGGCCAACAGCTCCTCCTCCCTAATCACGGGTCCCCTAAAGAAGTTCTCACGCTCATACGTTAGCGTCAGGCAGTGCCTCCGCCTCTCGCGGAGCCTCAGACCACTGGCCTGTGCGGTCACAAACTCAGCAGTGCAGTTAACTCGGAGCTCGGAGGAATTTTTTTCTTCTGTTCCCTTTAAAGTTGGGTTAAGAGTCTTTGGAGCTTTGCTGCACGTTTTAGAGCAAAAAGGACCTGACAGCCGAACTGAATGGGTTTGTGCACAGCGTAAACATAAACCATCCAAGAAATGGAGGAGTCGTGGTTCCTGGGCTGGTGATAACACAGCGGGGAGCCCCGTGGGGCACTTCCAGCGGAACCTGCACACTGTTCTGGTCCTGGACAGGAAATAAGGGGTCGCACCGTTGACATACGTGCTGTGTTGCTCTCATCTGTCCCACATCCCTGGCTGCACCCAGCTCCTCTGGCTCAGCCGGGTAACAGGAAGCAGTTTCCTTTTGACCCACATTATTTATATGAAATGTAATTCAGCCGTTCCCTGTATAACAAAATAAACGCTCCACTTACCTTTGGGTTGGAAGGAAAAGACAGAGACTGAAGAAGCAAAAATATCTGCAGAACATCTCTGGAGGTTATTTCTGTTCTTGCTCTGCTTGTCTGTGAAGCAGAAAAGAAAGGGAAAGTTTTGTGGTTGAAGAAAAACCTATTTTGAGGGAAGGGGATAGGGAAAAGAGACCCTGCCCAGTCAGAACCACACACTCTGTGGTGTTTAACGTTCCTGCCCTTTTCTCTAGCTTGTGTCATTTTTCAGCACCATCCTATCTTAACACTTCCCACATAAAATGCACGAGTAACAACTCGGGTCCTGCAGCCCTTGACAAGGTCACCCAAGCTTAGCTCCCACTTGGTTTTAGGTGGGGCTTTTCTTCTTTCGGCAGGGGACGGCAATGAGCTGACGTTGAGAAGGACACTGTGGGCAGGGATTTGTTAGGTAGTTCCTACAGGCAATCCTGAAGCCAAGTGAGATCCTGCCCACATAGGACAGCTTCATAGGACATCTAATGCAGGGCTCCACTCCTGAGCTCCCCAGAAGCGCTGCAGCTCTGCGCTCCGTTAGCCTGGACCTGGGAGAAACCCACGCTATTAATAGTAACATTGGCAAGTCACTCAGCGTGCAGTCCCGGGTGAAATCATTCCACTTCAAATGGGTTTCGTTGACTTTTGAGGGAGTGGAACCAAACCTTGGCATCTAGCCTGAGACTACCACGGGCTTGTGCTGGCCCTGGAGCAGGTGCCGCGATGGGCAGCTCCTAACTGTGCCCTGCTCCGCTCTGCGGTTTTGCTCCCTGCCGGAAACGCTGCATAATCACACACCTTTCCTCGGACGAAGGGTCGGTGCCCTGCCACACGCCCCAGGCTGCTGCAGGATGGGCTGGGGAGCACCAGGCTGCCCCGCTGCCAAGGGCGGGTTGGTACTCAGCCATCAGGAGTCTGAGCTGGAAACACGATACTGCTCGACCTGCTCTGCGACTCTCCCTGAAGCGTACCTACCCCATGTGCCAGTTTTCCTGCAGAGGCTGGCAAGGCAACAGCGTTCTTGGATGGCTCCGAGCCTTCCTCTTCATTCTACTGTTATAAATTGGGAATGACTGTGCACCTTTAGTGCCTGTGCCATGGCAAGATCTCGCTTTCAGATTCAGCGTGGCAGGTAGGGCCTCAACTTCAAACCTGGCTGTTCCACGCTAATCCAAGTATCAGGAATTTTCTGCTTGTGTTAGATTCTTCCTGTGGCTGCTCAGCACAGCCCAGAGGACACTCCACCTCCTTGGCCAGCTGGATGGCTCTGGTGCAGTGCTACAGGACAGCAGAGCTCCAGGCAAGGAGCCCACACAGAGCCAACAGAAGCACCCGAATGTCCAAGCACCACAAACACAGGACATCCCCCTGGAGAAGGGATGTTTTTCATAACAACTACGCTGTAATATCTGTCCAGGATCTGGTTTCCTAACAAGGCTTTGCACTTCTAGCCCCTTCTCTGAACATATTGTTCAGGTGTTTCCAGATGTTACCGAGTACTCCTCACTATAATGTGGTCAGGCAGGGAATCATTTACCTGCTCACAGCAACGTTAAACCACAATGTCGATGAGAAAGAAGAAGGATTAGTCCAAGTAATTTAAAGAACTTCTAGAAGGAAGGATGATTTTTACAAATTAGCATTTAATTGAAGTATGACAATTCACGAACTTCAGCTGAGAACCCCTCACAACCCTCTGCATCAGCATAAGTTTCTTAACAGATGTATTCTACCTGTTTGTAGTTGCTACGACCTTACTTTGAAAAAAACACAAGGCAAATTCTACTTATTTTGATAGCTGACTAATGGATGGAAAGCTCTCACGCAGTAAGCAGCCCTTCTGAGACCTGCTATGTCCTCAGTTAACAGAGGTGGAATGTGCACAGCAACGTGTGCTACCGCTGGCTAGCAAAGACAGTCAAGCAACCCAACTCGGATGAATTTATCACCGCTGCTGCCACAGACACGAGTGAACTGCACAGTCCCCGTTTCTCTGCGACTCTCTGCAAAACAAGGAAAATCTTCAGAGGGTGGCTGTGAAGATAATAAATACATCAAAGGCTGTGGGGCAGTGGAAGGGGGATCTGTAAGCACCCAAGAGAGCTAGAAATGAGGCATACCAAGGTACTGATGGGCAAGAAAAAAGCAACACCAGTGCCCAGAGCTGAACGTAACCGGAGCATTTCTTCACTCTTTGGTGTATCAGTTAGTACAATTGCAATTCTCCTTTTATAGCAGGCAGTACTGGAACAACTAGTGCAGAGACTGCTTCCAAGGCCAAAGTGATATAAAAACCCTTCACTATGTGGACTCAGAGATAATGAAAACCTTGAGAAAGTACCAGCTCGCTCACTCAGCTCTGTGTTCTCCCTATTGGCTGTGAACGTTGTACAAAGAGGCACATATTCTAGCAAAACAGATCCCTCTGGAGTCCTCCATGGGAGCCTGTGTCCGCTTCCAGAGAGCCTCCGGGAATAAACCAACCACAGCAGGATGCGGCTCCCACTACAGCTGCACCTCTGCTTCCTCCTTCCTGCTTTATTCCCCTGGCTTTGAAAGGGTGGGAGGAGGAGAAATCCCTGGCAGCTTCAGCAATTGTTTACTGGGGATGGGGTGTGAGGCAACAGAGCTGTGCCCCGTCACCTGATGGGGCCTGGAATGGTACCCGGCTCCTCTGCACCACTACCAGGGTGACCCATAGCGACAGGCTCCCTCACCTCGAGCAGTGATGAGTGGTGAGGGCAGCACGAGACCCGCTGCAGCCCTGCCTTCCCTCCTGCTCACTGTCTGTGTCTCGCCGCACACAGCAGATCAGCACGTTCTCCAGTTTTCTGCTGGCTGAGGACATCCAAGGCCGGGCAATAAGAGCATTTATGAGAATCTAAAAAGCCACCCAGAAACCCAAACCCATACAACCAGTTTACTAAGCTTAAGGTAATAACTCACAATGTCAAGTTTTACTAGAGCCAAATTGCAATGACTGCAGAACGTGCAACACAGGCGTGCGTGCATCAGGGTGAAACTGGCTGGTGACGGAAGAGAAAACAAAATCCACGCTGAAATAAAAACAGATAGTGTTTAACTTGCCCGCTTAGTTGTTGCCTCTATCTAAGACACGATATCCATGATGACCTCGGGCGTAATTTGCTCGATTTCCCTTGCAATGTAAGTGAAAGCTCTGCAGGAAGCGCCACAGGCTGCCTGTGCTGCGGGCAGGGCTGGTTCACAAGCACCACTGGGCACAGCCAGTCCAGGGACAGCCTGTGTCCCCACACAGTCCCTGCCGCACCCGCCCCCCCCCCCCCCCCACACCCACACAC
>NW_010395518.1:0-1785 GCF_000710305.1 Buceros rhinoceros silvestris | reverse complement strand
CTGACGCCCGGGACGCCCCTCCCCCCCCCCCCCCAACCTGAAACCTCAGCCTGCCCGAGCCAAACACCGGTGAGACTGTAACTGAAGAGCTCAGGCAGCCGTTTGCACTGGGGTGTTTTGATTCCCAGGATGAGGTTTCCTGACGGCACGTGAGGATGGTTGTTTTCATCTCAGACGCTGAGGGGTGTGGATCATTTGGGTTTGCCACGGCACGGCTCTGCTGCAGGACCAGCACAGCCCTGGCAGCAGATTCACCACCGCTCCTCCGCCCAGGCCCACTTGCACTGCTCATCCAACATCAACATGACCAGCACACGGGAACGGTGCCACGGAGAGAGCCTGGGCACTCAGAGACTCCCCTTTTCTCCCTCCATTCACTCCTGTGGAACAACTTCGCAGGAAGAAGCATCCCTACAGCATCACCAGGAGCTTCCAGCTTCACGACTGCCTCGTGGCTGCACCGCTCGGGGCTGAGCTTTGGCCACTGGCACGAACGCAGCAGTCGCCAAACGCAATCACCCAACGCAGAAAGAGGCAAAACGCACCCCACGCCCTGGGATCAGCCTTCACTGGCTCTGCCAACGTGTTACCTCAAGGCCACATACACGTTTATCTGGAAGAGGTTTTGAGTGATTTAAGACAGATATAAACTGTCTTCCCTTTTGCTAATGTTTCTTTTTATCCCCTGCCCAGCCTGAACTGGGAGCAGTTGTCTGAGCTTGAAGGACGACTGCTGTGGGGATGTGAATTTTTTTTTTTTTTTTAATTTAAAACTGTTCTTCCCAGAAAAAAAAATGCTGTCTTTTGAATTTTCCAATGTTGAAAATCTATTTTGGCAAGCCAGGAGAAAATCTGAAGCAACTACTGGGAAAGGCATGGAGTTAACAACAGGGAAACATTTCTGCGCAACATTTTTACGTGAGCCACTCTTAGTAGAAACTAGTTGTTTGATACTAAAATCAAATTATAAAGAACAAATCCCAGTATTACAGAAGTAAAGAGCGAGTGAGATCCTCTCACTCAGGTACACACGCTCACTCCTTGGCTGGTCAGAACAAAAAGGGAAGTGAGGCTGATGGAGGAAAGGGAGGGGGGAACCTGGAATGGCACCTGTACCCGTGGGTGGGCAATACTGAAATTGTTTCTGATCTTCTAGCTTCAAAAAATCTCTGCTTGCTTATAGTATTTTCTGACTAAAACAAGAAAGCGAGAAGAGACTTCAAGTGTGTTACCTCAGAGAAGGTAAAATAAAGCACACAGTTTCAGGAAGGCGTGTCTCGTATCGACTCAAGTCTTTCATGTGTGTATCCTGACAAGACCTCGGAAAATTCCTGGTTGAGCTGAACTGAAACTTTTTCTGTCCTGCTGGTTTCCCTGTTTGAGCAAATCTAAATTCAGGCAGGTTGTTTAATAACGTGACCAAGTCCAGGAGATCGTTGCTGGCCCAGTTTTTGCCTGGAAGAGCCTGCGGGAGGCCAGGCCCCAGCCAGGCACGTGCTGCCTGTGGTGGGATGCGACTCCAGCGCCGAGAGCCGGCAGCTCTGGGATGGACACCGACTGCTTCATGCTGCTGCTTGGTTTTGCGGTTGCCTTGGGTTATCTGGAGTCATGGCCAGTGAAACAGGTGACTTATGGTACTTGCAGAGATCCCTCAAGACCTTCTGCGAACGTCTGCTCTTGGTAAAAAATAGATTCTTTCCCTCCACGCCGCTGTCACTACATCACATGAAAGATTACCTCTCCACTTCAGAGCAGCAGGCGTGGCGAGGCGACTCGCTGAGGCTG
>NW_010395517.1:3958-6539 GCF_000710305.1 Buceros rhinoceros silvestris | reverse complement strand
CCCGGTGGGGTTTTGCCCGACAGCCCCTTTCTTCACCCCGGATCTGCCCGCTCGGGGGTTAAAACCAGGAGACTGGCGCCACAAGCAGCTCAGCATTGCGCCAACGCTGGTGTAAAGCAGAAAGAGAATGAATCCAACCAAGCTTTCCTGCCACGGTGGAGGAAGCCCACCTGTAATTCTCTCACAGCACCCCATGAAGCCTGGGTGCTGCTTCTCGTCCATCCCAAACCCACCCGAAAGAGCTGGGCTGCACCCAACACGCTCCCCTGAGCAACTGGGCGCTCTCTCCAAGGCAGGGCACGCGCATGACCTCGGGGACTCTTCGTCAGCTCTGCTGGCCCGCTCTGCCACCAAGGAACAGGGTGCCTGCACTGGAGGATGGTGGCAGGAAGGCCACGGCTGGGCACAAACACCCCGAGCTTTCACAGAGCAGGAGAGGGGAGGCGCAAGCAGCCTCTCCTGCCAGCCTCCCCCAGGGTCAGAAGCCTCTGAAGAACACAGCAAACCTGGCAGGGCTGCAGGAGGCTTTACTCACAAGCTCATCACCTTTCTTTTCCTGCCTCAGAAAAGGCTCCGTAAAGAGCCAGCCACCCTCGTACATTTTTATGTTTTATAGGGTCAACATTTCTACAGAGAATATCACATCAGAAAACATCCACTCGAGTACATCAGCAGTAGCAGCGCAGGAGGGAGGTTCAGCACTGGGGCAGAGCTGGTAACAACAGCCCAGCAAGAAACAGGGGCACTCAGGAGCCTTTAGACAAGACTTCGGAGCTCTTCTGGATGCTTCACCTTCCAGTTTGCTCCCGTGGCCACAATTATCTTCAGGCCACGAGGTGCTCAGCCTCTTCGTGACCTCAGCACTCTTGGATTCAGGGAAGGGAAGAGATAACCAAAACCTGGAGCCTGGGCTCCCCAGTGCTGCCTCTGCGCTGCCCGTTCATCCCCGCTCTGAAACCACCATCCTCGCCCCCAGTCCCCAGCTTGCTCATCTCACTGGAAGAGAAAATGAACTCTCCTCCTGGATGCAAAGGGCAACATCATCAAGCACGTTGCTTTGGGCCACGCTATCCCAAATCCTTGGCTTTGCTTTTGGTTTGAAGTGGCACGTTGGCTGAAAATCCAGAACAAAGCAGCGACACAGAATATGGTCAGCAGTGAAGTAATGGAACAGCGCGACAGGACAGAACATTCACATACGCTGGGATCCCTCCAGGTCCACCCCGTTCCAGATCGGGCACAGGGCGAGCTCAGAACCAGCTGCCACAGTATGTACCGACCTCCTACCAGAGCAGAGCTGCTTTTGCTCTTCCTGTGCAGAGCCGAGCACGTGGGAGCGGCCCCGTTCTGTACACATGGGGAGCAGATCATCTTCAGACGTTAGATGCCGCAGGGAATGATTTCCACAGAGCTGGTTTGCAGCCTGTGATGCACAAAGGCACTGCAGCCGTAGCTCCTGATAAAAAGGTGACTGCAGCCTCACGAGCCAGGTTTTGCTTCAGCTATTCCAGTTCAATGTAACTGCAAATTAATCTGTGCCACTTAGTTTTCCCGCTCAGCCTTCGTGTTGAAGCTCCGCTGCCCCACCGAGCACGGATTCACTGAGCCAGGCTTCCCTTCTGACCAGTCCACAGCTCGCGGAGCTCCACTTTGCAGCCCAGATCCCTCAGCGCAGCTTTGGCCACGTCATCGCAGTCCTTGTGTGCTGCACGGGCTTCTGTTATCAGGTTCTCAGCTCCCATCTCCAAGATGGGCTGGGTAAAGTCCCGGCTCCGGGAGACCAGGTTGCGGATGAGCATGCAAGCCTGTTTCTGCGGAGAGAGGTAAGAGACATTAGTGTCTTCTGGGGGGAAATACCACCCGTGCCAGACGCTGGCACACAAAGCAGATCTGGCCCCAACTAAAGAATCAACCAAATGTGAGATGCTGCAGGCACCAACGAATGATTTGCTGGAAGAATAAAACCCATGGACTAAAGTCTGGCTGCTGTTTCACCTTGAAGTTTACACAACAAAACCTCCTGCTTTGGTCAGGACACCAGCACATCCCAAACTGCAGCCAGGCAGTACCGTGTGCTTTAAATCACACCAAGACAGAGTTCTGCGGTTACAGCCGAGCCACCTTCCTCCCCCTTGTATGTTCCAGGCACTTCCCTTGGCACTTGGCTTAAACTGCTCTTTCAGAAACTGTTTTCTATGGTACTTTAATACTCTGGAAAGCACTAAAGTGGACACAGAACCTACAGAGACTAGCATGAGAAAACAGAGGCCAGCTTCTTGCCACGTAGATGTTTTACTCAACCCTGGAGAATCGATGACAACACCTCCTCTAGGACAGAGGACATCGTAGAACAGGCTGTGGCAGGAAGAGCCTGTCCTCCAGGAGGAGGAGCAGCAGTGCCTGGGAGAGCAGCACGGCATCCCACAGCAGCTCAAACCGGAACTCAGGCGGGTTCAAAACCCAACCGGAATTTTGCACTGATCACATCAGGGTGACCTGTGTAGGGAGTCCTGCACTGAGATCACCTGTCACTGTGACAAGTGACAGAACTAGAGGGAACAGCCTCGAGTTGAGCCGGGTT
>NW_010395517.1:0-3755 GCF_000710305.1 Buceros rhinoceros silvestris | reverse complement strand
GGATATTAGGAAAAATTACTTCACCAGAAGGGTTGCGAAGCCCTGAACAATTTGTCCAGTGCTCCGAGGCAGTACCTGCACAGCCACTTCTCGGGGGTGTGTTTTCATGGCCTGAAGAGCTGCCAAGGCCCCTCCACCTTCCATGATGACGTTACAGTTCTCGGGTTTGCGCAAAGCCAACATGCACAAGGCTGCACAACCTTGCTCGCAGATCTGCAAGACAAAGGAACGGAGACACTCACTGGCTGCAAATGAGCTTTAATAAGGAAAATAAAAAAAAAAAAACTACACAGCCCAAACCCGATCTCCATCTCCAGCCCCGGTGGGACTTTGCCAAGCCCTCGGTGCGTACCTGAGGGTTGCCAAGGTGACGGCTTATAGCCAGCACGATGAGGTCCGTTCCTCCAGCGTTAACGATGGCGTCTTTCACGTCGTCGTTCCCCGCCACCGCTCGGATAGCGCTCAGCACCTGCTTTACCACGTCCTGCGTCGCCAAGAAAACAGAGAGCTGCAGAAGGAGTTTTACAGGCTTTTGAAAGCCAACCCCAGCCTCCCCCAGCAACTCCATTCAAACAGGTGTCATTCCCAGTTATGAACAGCAACACTATTCCCAGCCGCACTTTCTTGCTACAGAGAGTAATAAGGAACCTTGATAGTTTGATTCTTGAAGCTTCTTTGAAAACCTCTGCCAAATATCAGTCCTCAAGCACCCAAATCCTTTTGACTCTCTTCTAGAATGGTGGAAAACCAGCAGCTCAGCTTTACTGGGAGCAAGCGGAGTCCTGCCTGTGGACTGTGGAGGACAGAGGAAGGGACTATGAGCTCAGAATTACCGCATCTGACAGAGCACCTCTAACCTCATTCTGTACGTAAGGCTGTAAATGGGGATCAGTGGTTGGGGTTCAACCCAAACTGCACCTAAAACAACACATAGTCTAAGGCCCGTTCACAGCCAGGGCTCTACACAGAGGAGCTCGCCCCGCTGAGTTACCTCCACTCCCAAGTACCCTCCGCATCGCTCACCGGATGGTCGATGCAGTTGGCCAGGAGAGACACCATAAAATTTAAGCCGCCGAGGTCCACAATTTCTTGACAGAATTCATTCCTGACAGAGAGGCGAGAAAGGGTGGCGCAGAGTTCGCTGAGAACGCCGGAGTTATCTGTGAATGCTGCAGAGGAGAGAAGACGTGTGGAGTAACTCGGAGCAAGAAGAGGTGCTGCAGAATCAAGGTGCTTTACTTTGCTTCATTAAAACCGGAAAAGAAACGGGAAGCAGAGTATTTCACCTTACATACTAAAACAGCACAGAGGACACCTCGTTCACTCTGTATCTAGATGAGACAGAACAGCTTTTCCTGCTAGAATCAGCACCTCAGCAAGGATAACGTGCCTGTACGCCGGCACTGGGCTGTAAAAGTCTTCCTAGACGGACGGACAAACAGCTCCGATAGCTGCCACCCTGGTGCTGCTGAGGGCCTCCGGGGCAGTCACGTTATATTCCTCTTTTGGGGCATGTTTCATCAAAAGAATTAAACATCATTTTAGTGGCAAATTTTTTATCACCTCTGGGAAGCTTCAAGTTACGACAAAGGACAGTGTGGGGATAAGAAAGCACAGATGATTCTCCATGAGGATCAGCGGTCATGGGGTTAATTTTACCTTTTGCAGCTTCAATGAGCACTCGTAACCCGTCATTTTCCAGCACAATCATTTTTGCATGATCATGAGCATGACCAAAGGGCACGCGGATGTCATCGTCAAACGTCATGATCCTGAGCGCCGAGGAGGCCGTTCGGACGACGTCGGCGCTGTCTCCGTGCTGGACGATGGCTCTGGTCAGCAGAGGCAGAACCCCGCCCTTCACAAACTCCTGCCGGTTCTGCTCGTGTTTCAGACAGGCATGACGGATGCACCGCATCCCAGCCAGCGTCATTTCCGCATCCTCCTTGTATTCCTCCAGCATCTGTAGCAGTAGATCCTGGCCAGCAGAGTCGAGGAGATCCGGCTGCCCGTCCAAAAGGGCAGACAGAGTACAGAAGGCTTTCAGCAGTAGATTTCTATCTCCTGAAGCCAACTGGCAGGCAGAGAAGACCACAGAGTAGGCGCCGTTCTGCCCAGCCAGGTAGCGGAAAGCCAGCTGTTCTTTGCACTGGTCAGCGAAGAGCATGAGCTGCTCGGCCACCGCTGCACGATCAGCATCAGCAACAGCTCTCCCGAGGGAATCTAAAGTCTAAAGAAGAGAACAAGAGTTAATTTTCAACCTGAACTGTGACAGAACAAGAGCACTTCTTTACAGTCAGTCAAATTGGTTTAGTTATAATAACAGTTTTCTTTTCAATTTAGTAGTAGTTTGACGTAGCTAAGAAACAGCTGTCTGAAAGAGCAGTGATTTGTCTTCACGCACAGAACCCGTGGAGGAGTGGGGGCTTCTCGGTACTTCAGCCATCACTATCACCAGTCTGACCAGCAGTGGCTGAGCTGGGCCCAACCAGCACATTTCACAGCGGCCAACAGTGTGCGTGAATAATTTTATGTTCCTCTGGTGAGCGACTGTATTCAACCTTTTCACCCACCCTCAGAAGAGCTTGTTAACGGCTACCCCTCAGATGTACTTCTGTCACTACAGTTCGTCTGTGCTTTGAGTTCACCTGACAAGAGCACAGTCTGCTTCCAGGTTACAGAAGGCAGCGAGTTCTTGGAACTTCTATTCCTCGTTTGCAGAACAGACGGGATTAACTGCTCGTTGAAGAGCTCACAGAGAAAGGGGACGGGGTAGAGGCAGAAGGTGCGTCTCATTATTCTTAGTCTATTACTTAAACGATTACATAACCCTGAGCCTCAGAAGACAACATAAATTTCTGCTCCTACCAGCAAAATTTCATGCTTTTGCTTTTGCCCGTTTTCAGCGGCAGGCTGCCGCACAGCTTTCACGATGTTGCTTAGGTCAACACCTAAAGGAAAAAATAAATCCAAGAATAATCATAGTTAAAGGAGCTTGGGTAAAACATGTCAAGTACCCACAGTGAACAAAGATGAACTTAGTGTGAAGCGCAGATCAATGCACAAAGACACTGAAATGCTGCTGAAGTCCTGTCTGACTATAATGGTCAAACCCATCCTTGAACAAAGCTTCAATCTCAGCTAAATGTCAACTGGGGAAAAAAAAAGTTTAATTTCAGTGACCAACTTGCACCCTGCAGTGCCACTTAAAGCAGTTTTACAGTCATAATTACTCCATGAAACTAGGTCAGTGTTAACAGCGTCTGTGTTCTGCTTCACAAAGGCTTCATCTCACTCCTGGGTGATCAGTCTTTGCATGCGGGTTCTTTTAAATTGTAAGATATGTAAAACCTCGGGCTGTAATAATCTGGACTGTGAAAGCAGATGAATTTACAATACCTTGGGACTCAAACTGCTGCACAGCTTCTCTCACAGCCTCTTCTGGATCCATTTCAAATTCTATAATGTTTTCTTGCACTGCATCATCAAATGTTTCCTGTGCAATCTGTTTTGATCCCATTTTACTCGAAAAGAATGAAGAGCCTCCTTGTCCTGCCGGAAGATAGTCCACAACTAGTTTTGGTGCAAAACCTTCTAATGTCAATCAGACACAAAGGAAGTGACCCGCTCTTTTTCCAAACAAAAGCACCGAACTCAAAATCAAAACCACATGGTCAAACAGACGGCAGTTTGGTGGGTTTCTTAACGGGCAGGTATATACCAGTTAAAACAAACACAGAGGGATTTCCGAGGCC
>NW_010395516.1:919-7554 GCF_000710305.1 Buceros rhinoceros silvestris | reverse complement strand
GACAAGGCCACTGGCATTTGCGCCTGCAGGTACCTGGACCCAGAGAAGCTACACCACCCCGAAGGAGCAGCTGCCCCCGCGCTTCCTGCGCCCACTTGCTGCAGTCACCAACAGCTGCCACCAGAGGACACCAGCCAAGCACCGAGCTGGAAAAAATGGGGCCAGTAACTGCCGCCAAGGGAGCGGGCCAGGGGCTAGCACCTTCATCCCCTCCCTGGTGGAGGCACTCAGCCCCAGCGAGCCTGAGGGACAGGAGAGGGCAGGTGCTGGGCCAAGGCAGCAACCACCGTTCTTTCACTGTATTTGCTGCACACTTGGGGACAGCTCAGGACGTACAGAACGACAACGCCTGGGAGAGTACGACTGAGCTGCAGGGTGCTGGTACAGGTGAAACGGCAGTTGTCTGGCATGCAATGTTGCATCAGTCCCCAGTTAAAGGACATCCAGAGCGGGGCACAGGGCTTACCTCTCCCCACTCCCTTCTGCACAGCACCGGGACCTGGCTGGGAGCAGACGCAGGACCCGAGCTGCTGCTGCCCGCGACACTAACGCCCTGAAGAGAGAGAAGGCTCGACACAGACCACCTCCCTCATTCAGCAGCACAGAAGTAACGCGAACCAGTTTAGGTCCTTTAATCTGTCCAAGACAGGGTGCTGAAGCACAAATGATAAAACATCCTGCATTTTTACAGCAAAAATGCTACAGAAGTTTATAGGAAAAAAAAAATTTGTACATGGGTAAAACATTATAAATTCAAGACAACTCACAGACAAGGGTAGATTCCCACATCTATCGCTCATTTTTTAAAAAGTTCGTTTGAACAGGCAAGCAGTCAAAATGGCTTGCTCTCTCTTCCTTGAAATGAAAGTTGTATCTTCCAAGTGGCTCACAGTACTGCTTTGCATCTTGGAATGTCCTCCGAAGGCTCCGCCAAGATCAAAGGAGAATAAAAACCCCCGGAGTCCTTTCAGATAGTCTCAGAGAGCAGGAGAAGGAGAAGGAAAGGGGAAGTTTATTCAAACTTTATCTTCTTCCCTTGTGGCTTGTGATCTCCTCCGCCTCCTCCTCCTCTGCCTCCTCGGAAGCCACCTCCTCTACCTAGAAAGAGAATTATCACAAGAAGCAGAGTTGCAGGCATCCCTGGACAGATACCTCCACCCTTCCAAACCCACCCTGGCACAGGACAGAAAATAAATAAATTCGCATCAAGCTCTCTGTGGTGGCTTCTTACCTCCAAATCCTCTGCCACCACCTCTGCCACCAAATCCACCTCTTCCTCCTCGGCCGCCTCCTCTGCCACCACGACCACCAAATCCTCCGCCACGCTGGAAATCACCCTTTGGCTTGGCAAAATCGAGGATCACTTTGTTTCCATCTATCTCTCCGTCCTCCATGGCTTCTTTAGCTGCTTTGGCATCTTCTGGGGAGCTGAAGTCCACAAACCCAAACCTAGGAAATGAGTTAAAGAGTCAGACTCCACAAACTGTGGCACCACCTACAGGTACGCGACAGCAATCCCTCCAACCATACCGGGACCAGGGCCGCGTCACCTGTAGAGCAGCAGTGGCTTATCACAACCGATGGAGCCCCATCGTGAGTTTGCCAGTACTGAGCAGTTAATGTTCTTCTCGTGCGAATCCATAGGCTGCCACGGATTGGCTGGCAGGCAGGAGCTCATTGAGAAGTGATCACGCGCTGCCCTCTACGAACGGACCCGCAGCTGTAAGCTCGTTCCCCGGTTCCATGCACTTTACTAGCCCCCAAGAGCCACCCAGGTGAGCATGAGGAACACCCTGCACTGCGTCCACCAACGTGAGGCAGTTCACAGGAACTGACCTCAGCCCAGCGGGTGCTGAACGTACCCTTTGGATGATCCAGTGTCTCTGTCTGTGACTATTCTAGCACTTATGGAGCCTTCGAATGACTCTTTTAGCGTCTCCTCTGTGGTGTCCTCAGAAAGGCCTCTGACAAACAGTGTTTTGCTTTGTTCTGTGGAAGGAGAATACATTCTGAGATCATTAACCCCAAGGAAAGCAAACAGCAGCTTCTCAACACGGCACTCAGCCTGCACTACTGGCTCCTAGGACAGCTCTAAGGGGTTTGACCTGAAGAAACAGCTCAGACACTAGAAGTCCTTGAAAACTTTTTCAGGACTGCAGTTAGAACCTGACGTCAGCCAACCTGGTACTGTCAAAATAACTGGTTTTTATTTTATTATTTTTTAAATAGCTGCTTCCATCTCACCACTAGGAACGCTCGCTGGACAGGCGCTGCTGGATCAGCACTTGACTATCTAGAGGACTTCGGCAACCGTTTCATCAGCGCTTCAGATAATCAGTCATCACATCCAGCACGCTCACTGATGCTGCCAGTCTTTCACTACAGCCTGGGTTTTTTTAGAGCAGCCCTAAGCCTGCATGAATGGTACCTCCTGCCACGGCTGTCTCAGGATGGAATGATCAAACACGGAACACTCACGATTAAACCCTCCTCTTGCGTTCGTGCTCCCTTTCTGCCACGCGGGTGAACTGAACTCCAGTCTGATCGCTCTGCCTTCGATTTCTGTGTTGTTACAGGAATTCAACGCCTCTTTAGCATCCTCTGTCGTGGGGAACTCTACGAACGCGTACCTGTTCGGAGAGGAGGGTTTCGGTCAGCCCGGGAGCTAACGCTTCACAATGCCAGCCCGGGAGGAAGGGATAACATACCCTTTAGGCCTGCCCTGGTTGTTCTGTGGCATCTTGATGGAAGAAGCTTTCTTAAACAGTTCTTGGAGAGTCTCTTCTGAAGCAGCGTACGAGAGGTTGTTGACAATGAGGGTCTTTGACTCCCTGTCTCCGCCTCCTATGGGGAAAACAGAGTGCTGCAAGGGCAGGTTTGGAGGAGAGCACTCTTCAGCCAAGCACAAGACCCTCTCTAGGGTGAGAGCAGTTGTTGCCTACTCCTCACCTCAAGGTGAGGCACGAGGCCAAGCGCTAGACTGTTTTGGTCACCTAGACTAGTTGTCCCCCCTTGTCCAAAACATGCAGCAAACAGGAAATGCACAGGATGCAGAGCTCGAGTCTGGAAAGGGTCCCTTCCTGGCAGCTGAACTTTCCCCGCAGTGCTTCAAGTTACTCTATTCCTAGCAAACTTCTGAAAACAGCGGAATTAAACCCTAATTGCCATTTGTATGCATGTTATTGGTCTGGAAAAGTACCTTTCTGGTGATCTTGATGGCTCTTCTCACCAGTGAAGTCAATGACCATGGCACGACCATCAATCTCTGTGCCCTGCTTCTCCTCCAGAGCTTTGTTTGCCTCAGCTTCCGTTTTAAATTCAACATAGGCCATCCTACAGCACAGGAAAGGACATAAGCAAATGCCTCCTTCCCGGAACAACTAAGTTCATGAATGGCTGGGGGGAGGATATGGAAGCAGCATGCATCAAAAATTAGCATTTTCGGTACAGCTAATGCAGCACGTTCCTTGAGGTACTTAAGGGACACACGAGCCAAAGTATGCCAAGAGTCTGAGGAACAGCAAACATCCAACAGTCCTCTCAGCTACGTACCCTTTGCTGTTCCCCTCCTTGTTCATCACTATTCGGATTTCCTGGGCGTTCTCAAACACTTCTCTCATTTCATCTTCAGTCAGGCGATAGGGCAGATTCTTCACAAAGAGCGTTCTGGCGTCTCTCTCTGCAACGAGGGAGGAGTTACTTTCACATCACCAGCTGAAAACCCCTTCTCATCTACGCTGCCTGTTCAGCGAGACGATCCAGCAGAAGATACACCACACTACGCGTTCGCATTCTCAGACACTGGAAAAGCCACCGTTAGGACAGTCCATTAGGCCGCCACTGTATTTCTCTTAAGGGCAGCAAGTTCAGAAAAGGGGTCCCGAAGCTTCAGAAAGAGTCACACCTCCTCCCCACCCCCTCCATATGCACTATTTCTTGGGATCACGTTTTCAGACACTCCAGTCTGAACTTGCACATCTGTATGTGAGCATTTGATTTATGACACAGAGCCCAAACCAGGACTCTGCCTTAAAAGAGAACAGTGGCCATCAGTGACAGAGCAAGCCTGCTCATGGCACCGTCTCTTTGATGTGCACCGGTACTCTGAGTTCCAGGCTGTACCTTTCTTGTTTTCTTTCATCGTTTCTTTGCTCTTTGCTTTTTCCAGTTTGATTTCCAAACCCATTAACTTCTTTCCATTCAGCTGGAGAGCTTTATCCAGGTCTTCAGCAGATGAGAAGTCCACGTATCCGAATCGCCTGTACAGAAGAGGAACCCTGCTATTTAAGCCGACCTGTCTCTACCAGCAGAGAGCACAGACAGAAATCCAGAACCAAAGAGGTCCCCAGGGGCAGAGTCAGACTGTCAGTATGAAACGAACGTGAACTGGCCCACATAACAAGAACGGCAGCGAAGAACAGCCCTGAGCTGAGGCAGCAGCTCTCTCTTCAGGGAGATGCTGACTGGAAAAGCTGCAAACCAGGCAAGTGTGACACTCTCACCAGCACCATGCCTCTCCCAGCTTCCCTACACCACCAACCAACCAGCCCAGCACCTCGAAGGGAACCAGCATCAGCACAGTTACACGTCCCCAAACAACCTACCGCCCATTAGAAGAAATGGGCAGCAAAATTCTACCAATTAACTCACTTGGAAGCACCAATTCTGACATCTAAAACTTCAATATTCTTCTTCCCAAAGAATTCTTTGAGGCCAGTCTTCAGTTCCTCATAGTCCTTGGTGTTGACCAAATTGCCCACAAAGACAGAGAAAGCCGAAGTGGGACCTTTAAATGAAAAGATAGTAACATCTGTTGTTTGGGGTAATTTTCTGGGTTTTTTTAAGAACTGGAAGCCTGACTCCACACAGCCTTAGCACATCAGTTTCTGCTCAAAAGTGACATCACGCTTCAGTATTAAGTCCCTTATTATCATCATTTGTGCTGGGAAAAAAACCCCACTCAGCATCCTGTCCCTTCGCAGTTATGTGCCTCACCCAACTGGCCAGCTTGTCCATCCAACAAGCACCATCTGATGATCCCACAGCACTCACCGTCTGTTTTCTTTTTCTTGGCCTCTGGTGCACTTTTATTGGCCATTTCTTTCTTCCTCTTTCCAGGTGCTTCCTTGACAGGTTCTGTGATAGAGAACAACCAACACTATTGGAATAAAGGTCCAGAACAACTTTTCATACACTGGATCAATGCAGGAGCATTGATCTTTACAGCAGTCAGGCACAAGACCTTCTCTTGTCACTACAGCAACTGTTCCTCAGCCCTAAAGACCAGGATAGGGCAAAAACTTTACTCAGGCATCTTCCCTGATATTAGAGTTATGGTCTCAAAAACACTTAAACTCACTTTCATCCTCACTTTCCTCCTCGGCATCCTCTTCATCCTCCTCCTCTTCATCATCCTCTTCATCATCCTCCTCCTCCTCCTCTTCATCTTCCTCATCTTCAGAGTCTGCCTTGGCTTTCACTGGTGCGGCCTTTGCTGGAGTAGGTTTCTTCGCTTGAACAGGGGTTGTGTCCATGGCTTCATCTTCAGACTCTGAAATAAGATTTCAGTCGTGTTCAAGATTAAGCCCCCTCTGAGACTAAGTGAATCTTGCGAAGTAAAATCATGTATTCACGCCTCCTCACGTTTGTATGCTCTCAGGAAAGGACCTTTTACTTATAGTCTGTATCAAAGCTGCCTCTCCCTCAAGTTTTACTGCATTAGAAAGCAATTCCCCAAGGGTAAAGAGGAGCTTTACCAGCCGTAGGGAAATACATGCCCCTCAGCCACATCTGATGTACAACAGTGGGCAGCTAAACCAGCTGGCCATGAAACGGAGACACACACACCTCTGCATCACTCCCACCAATCTGCTAAGTTACACCCCCCCTTCTAGCTCCCTACAAGCATCTACTAGTTTAACAGTTTTACAGTGTCAGACAGGTTTCCTAAATTTCACATACCATCATCTTCCTCCTCGTCCTCGTCCTCTTCTTCCTCTTCTGATTCTTGCTTTGCTGGCACCACTGCAGGCTTTTTGGCTGGTGCTGCTGCCGGCTTTTTGGCTGCGGGCTTCAGAGGCATCGGCGGTTCTTCCTCCTCATCTGCACCAAGAGTTCAGCAAGTGTTTACATGCACCTCTCAGCCCCCAAACTGTGCTAGTGAAGTACTTTGTTACACAAGATTTTGGCCAAGTTCAGGAAAGAATGATCAGGAGACTAGGAGATGCTTCACGTGCTACACGTAACACAGCCCCAGCCCAAGTTCTCCAGACTGCACTAATACCCCACTTCTTACCAGTAAAGCCCGTCTCTTGCAAGTATTAAATCACACTAAACTCTCACTTCCAAAAGTACTCAAATTTGGACCAGCTTTAGTCAACTTACACAAGGCTGAACACCTATTTCAAAAGTAACTTACCAGAATCTTCATCGTCTTCCTCATCGTCCTCATCATCATCCTCATCCTCATCATCATCTTCCTCCTCGCTCTCCTCCTTCTTGGCATTCTTTCCATTTTTTGCTCCCTTGGTTAGGACCGCAGCCTTTTTAGGTGAGGGAGCAGCAGCCTTTTTAGCAGGAGTAGCCACAACCTTCTTGGCGGGGGTTACTGCCTTTTTTTCAGGAGGAACCGGCTT
>NW_010395516.1:0-803 GCF_000710305.1 Buceros rhinoceros silvestris | reverse complement strand
GGTGTAACTGCCTTTTTTGCAGGAGTAGCCGCCTTCTTCGCAGGGGTGGCCGCCTTCTTGGCTGGGGTGACTGCAGCTTTTTGTTGTTTCTTCTGAGGGATCACCTGAAATATATTTGTGTGAGACTTTTACACTGGCCCTTTAAACAATTACTTCAACGTCAGACAAATATGTAGCAACTACAATCCACAGCACAGCCCTCTCACAAAGTTTCTGTTGAAGGCTTTCATTACCTAAAAGCCCAAAACCAGCTTTTTCATGTTTTTGCAAGACTGCTTATGGAACATTAAAGCATCCCCAAGCTCCCTGGCCCTGAAGCAAGACCAGTGGCCTCTCCAGTAGCATGCAGCTGCTCAGAATTTTCAGTCTTGCATATTATTTGAGTGAGATAAGTCACTCACTGCCGATGCTCTACTGAAGTAATTAATCATCCACTTGCTCATCAGGACAGCTTCAAGATCCCAACAGTCCTTCCAAAGCCTGGAGGTACAGACTCAGGAGCCGAGCTAGTTTTCCCCACACTGCTTGCCTCTTATGAGATCCAACTTATCCTTTAGCCACAGTTCACTGACAGACACCAAGTGTTCACTCGTGTCACATCCCATGTTCTGCCCCAACCCCCAGGACACTTCTGCAACGCAGGCATCCTTTCGCTGTTGCTTCTAGACTCACCACCTCTTCTCCGCTGCTTTCC
The DNA here is from genome assembly GCF_000710305.1 of Buceros rhinoceros silvestris. Classification (NCBI taxonomy): domain Eukaryota; kingdom Metazoa; phylum Chordata; class Aves; order Bucerotiformes; family Bucerotidae; genus Buceros; species Buceros rhinoceros. The sequence continues at coordinate 109 of NW_010395516.1, read as the reverse complement.
TCTAGCTCAGAGGACTCTTCTTCCTCACTCTCCTCGACCTTTTTGGGGGGAGGAGCCACTTTTTTTTGTTTGATCTGATTCTTGGGAGTCTGAAAAAGAGAGCGAGCCG
>NW_010395515.1:537-789 GCF_000710305.1 Buceros rhinoceros silvestris | reverse complement strand
GGCCCGCTGGGGCAGCGCGGGCGGTACATTTTGCGAGGGTTCAGCTAGCTTAGTCCTTGGGGACAGGCGACTCAGGCAGATTAGACCTCGCTAAAATAGGCAGGTATTAGTGATCTCAGCAGCCCCCGGCCTTCCGGCACAGCGCGGTTAAGCCAGTGCTGCTGCCTCACGCCCGGCAGCCAGTCCCTGGAGGGGCAAGAGGCAGGGGGGGGCCCCCGCGCCGGCCAAACGGGCCCCCTCTCTGGTCGCCGC
>NW_010395515.1:0-203 GCF_000710305.1 Buceros rhinoceros silvestris | reverse complement strand
TGGCGCGGGGGCACGTGGGGCTGCAGTGGTGTCACTGTGTCCTCCCACCACCTAGGACAGGGTGTGTGCGGATGAGGGCTACAGCAGGAAGATCGGACTGGTGCCAGTGAACGCCAAGTTTATTGAGCCAAACCATGTGCGAGGCCCCAGGGCTGGTTCCTGGGGGGACAGAGCTCCAGGGACCACCACCCGACCCGTCCAGC
>NW_010395514.1:0-315 GCF_000710305.1 Buceros rhinoceros silvestris | reverse complement strand
AAACCTGGGTCTGGTCCCGGCTGCTGGGGCCATCCCAGCCAGGGGACAGCACTGGGGTCAGCCGCGCCAGGGGACAGAGAAGGTGTAAATGTCCCCAGGAGATGTAAACCAGCCCTGGTTTCACACCACCTACTGGGGAGCGACCCCGGGGCTGCATCCAGAGGCAAAGTGAGGACCTGGGGAGCACAAGCAGCTGCAGAGGCCCCCGGGGAACACACCGGAGCCCAAGACCCAGAGGGGACGGCAGGAAAGTTTCACATGGGACAGGAGGGTCCTGGGCTGGCTGGAGAGTTAAGTCCCCCTGCCAGGCCGAGG
>NW_010395513.1:504-1628 GCF_000710305.1 Buceros rhinoceros silvestris | reverse complement strand
GTGCTTGTGGGGGTGCGAGCTTGTCCCTCCCCAGCCCCATCCTGCAGCTCATCCTCCACCTCCTCCAGCTTCAGCACATCTGTTCCTGCACAAAATGCCGCCAAGTAAACGCCTCTGGATTTTTTTAACGTCCGAGCTCTGAGAAGGGCTAACACCCCCCAGCCAAAGGCTCTGCTGAGGTGTGTGGGAGCGATGACAGGGATCGATCCCCGCAAGTGCCTCCTTTCCCGGCATGAGCATAGCCTGTCCCCATCCCCATCCCTGTCCCCATCCCTGACACCATCCTCATCCTTTTCCCCACCCCTATCCCCATCCCCGTCCTTGTTCCCATCCCCTTCGTCAAGCCCATCCCTGTTCCTCCTCCTCATTCCCATCCCCACCCCTGACTCCATCCCCATCCCATCCCTGTCCTCATCCCTCCCAGCCGCTCCCGAAGCCGCAGGGATGCCCATGCCAGCAGGACTCTGCTCCCGAGGCCAGGGCATGACTCCAGCTTCTCCCAGCTGCTTCTTTTTAAACTGACTGGTGCCGGTTTTGCTGAGGGAGTGGTAAAACCCATTTTTTAACATCCTAAAACTGTGCAAAAAGCTCAGCAGCTGCCCCCTCTCTGTGCCAGGGGACCACCAGGCTGCCCCCTCTGCCCATTGCCACCTGTTGGGTGCCACCAAAGCCACCCATGGGAGGGACATCCCGGCTGGGGGGCTCAGCGGGCAGAGGGGCTGTGCCCAGTTTCCCAGGAGAGCCCAGGAGGTGGTTGAACTTCAAGGAAAAGCCACTTTTTCTTTTTTTTTGGCACAAGGAACTCCTCGAAGGCTGCAGACTGTGTCCAGCTGGCCTGAGCTGCGCTCGAAGCCCTAATGGTTTTCCATGGCCAGGAGAAGCGTCTCCCTCCAACTGGGGGGCTCAGCGGGCAGAGGGGCTGTGCCCAGTTTCCCAGGAGAGCCCAGGAGGTGGTTGAACTTCAAGGAAAAGCCACTTTTTCTTTTTTTTTGGCACAAGGAACTCCTCGAAGGCTGCAGACTGTGTCCAGCTGGCCTGAGCTGCGCTCGAAGCCCTAATGGTTTTCCATGGCCAGGAGAAGCGTCTCCCTCCAAGGGCCGAGGGGGACGGTGGCCTTTCTGGAT
>NW_010395513.1:0-201 GCF_000710305.1 Buceros rhinoceros silvestris | reverse complement strand
CGCGGGGGTTTGACACTTCTCTCCTTGTTATCTGGCATTCCTCGGGCAGGCGGACGCTTCGGGCCAGATGCGGTCCGGAACGCTGGCCAGGAGCCAGGGCAGTGGGAAGCGCTCCAGGAAGATAGAACCAGAGAACCCCGTAGGTTGGGAAGGACCTTCCGCCGCTCCCCGCCGGGATTTCCAGGAGTGCTCCAGCCCGCC
>NW_010395512.1:1157-1379 GCF_000710305.1 Buceros rhinoceros silvestris | reverse complement strand
TGCGAGAGCAGCCGCGCTGGGGCCCGTCAGCTGCACCTCAGCACCTTACAGCACTGCACCGTCTGCTGTGGGCGCCGTCCCCTGTGGGCGCCGTCCCCTGTGGGTGCTGTCCCCTGTGGGCACCACCCCTGTGGGCACCATCCCCTGTGGGCACCACTCCGGTGGGCACCATCCTTGGGTGCTCATGGTCCACGGCAGCTCGGGTGCCCCCGTGCCATGGCA
>NW_010395512.1:558-874 GCF_000710305.1 Buceros rhinoceros silvestris | reverse complement strand
GAGCGCCCTCCCCCCCCCCACCCACGGCCTTCGTCTGTCTCCGTGGCGGGGACATGTCCCTACAGACCCGAGTCGGGAGCGTCAGCGGCAAGTCGTTCTGTGCAGAGCCCGGAGTGATTTCCTGCACCTCCCGTCGCGCCCTGCCCCAGGGAGACCTTCAGGCTGCCCAGGGTTCACCCTGGACCAACCCAGGCGGGATGTCCTCTGCTCCGACACCGGCACGGTGCCCTCACGCCTACTGCCATGAAACGCCGCTCAGGTTGATGCTGCCTCCCCGCAGCCGTGAAACCGTGGTTTGGGGTTCGTAGCTGGGAAT
>NW_010395512.1:0-201 GCF_000710305.1 Buceros rhinoceros silvestris | reverse complement strand
GGCAGTAATCGGGGCACTCCTCTCTGGCCGGCGCTGTGGCGGCCTGGAGCAGGGGCAGCTCATGGCCTCCACCGCTCCTCTGTCCATCCTCCACCGCTCCTCCGTCCATCCTCCACCGCTCCTCCATCCACCGGCGTTCCGCGGGCGCAGGAGGACCGGCCGCGGTGCTGCTGGTGGTGCCCAGCGTGGCTCGCCCCTGGC
>NW_010395511.1:3176-4433 GCF_000710305.1 Buceros rhinoceros silvestris | reverse complement strand
CACACCAAGGGGGATGCTCTGTTGGGGAGCAGCAGGTACCATGCCAAGGGGGATGCTTGGTTAGGGAGCAGCGGGTACCACGCCAAGGGGGATGCTCCGTTGGGGAGCAGCCGGTACCACACCAAGGAGGATGCCCTGTTCACCAGGATGCAGTGGACACCCCCAGGAGCAGGGCGGGGGACATCAGCAGTCCCCTATAGCGGCCACCTTCATCCTCCCACCCCACAGCATTTCCCCCGAGCAGAAGGTGGGTGAGGACCCTAATGCCCCCCATCCCAGCAAGCACAAGGCCGGTGGTAAAGCAGGAGCAAAAACTCGCCCTGGACCCATGCGTCCAGAGACTCGCTTTTATTTGCCTGGGGGTTTCCCCCTTCACACGAACAAACACCAAAATCTAACTGTTTTGGCCTAAAACTGACACATAAAGGAAATAACAAAGCTTGTAAAAACAACCAACCAACTCAAAAATAATAAAACTGACCTAAAGGTGGTTTCTCTTTGGTCAGCGGAACCCGACAGGCACCCACATGTGTCCCCACGTCACCAGTGACACCGGGAGAGGGCACAGACCTTCCCCCCGATAAATAACACAGTAACCCAACAGCCACAGGGATACAAGTGCTGGCCACCGGGTCTGTGTGTCCAGGCCCCCCTCCAGAGCTGCACAGACAGATGGACAGAGCGGCACCTCATGCCATGGCTGCCCACAGTGCCCTACCAGCCCTCACAGGGACGGGCACAGCATCCTGCTGACCCCAGGGCTGGGGATGGGCTCTCCATCCCGCTCCAGCGGGGACATTCCGCAGGCTCACAGCCAGTCCCATCCATCCCTGGCACCGAAAGACGGGTCCGTGGGGGACAGGAACGTGTTGGGGGGTCCCAGCCCTTGGTGGCATGGGGACAAGTCTTCGAGAGGCTGCCCTGGGGAGCGGGCAAAGGCACTAGTGAAGGTAGGGACCAGGGATACTCCAGGGATGCTCCAGGGATGCAGGACCCCAGCACGGGGCTAAAGCCCCCAGTGACCTTGCCTGAAGCGTGTGCTCCCCAACCTATTCGCGGTGCCCAAGAGGAGTATGAAAATGGAGCATCCTTAGGAAAAACAGTGGGGAAGAAACGACGCTGGAGGGGCAGAGTCTGGTGAGGCCCAAGGCCATGAGGATGAGGAGGGCAGGACCCAGCGGTGGTGGCGGGGGGTGAGTCCGGGGGAGGTATTGACGGGTGTTACGAGCGTGGGCGAGGGGTGCGGGTGCGCCGAGT
>NW_010395511.1:2700-3032 GCF_000710305.1 Buceros rhinoceros silvestris | reverse complement strand
CCTGTGACCTCAACCTGCTTCTGCCGCTCGGCATTGTTGGGGAAGGGCAGCTGCCCCCGGTACAGGCGCTTGATGAAATGGGCTTCCCGCTGGGTCTGGCGGCTGCGGGAGGCTTTGCGGGGCCGGCCTCTGCGGGTGAAGGCCATGTACCAGCCCTCGTAGCGGGCGTTTTGGAAGGCCGTGTAGTTGTTCTCCAGCACGATCTCCGTGAAGATGCAGTCCTTGCTCTTGCCGTTGGGCTGCAGGAGGAGGAGGAGGAGGAGGAGGAGAAGGGACACTTAGCACTGGCACGGATGGGGATGGGACCCACGAGGTGCTGCCGCCCCCCTGCC
>NW_010395511.1:1829-2481 GCF_000710305.1 Buceros rhinoceros silvestris | reverse complement strand
GGCTGACAGAGGGGAAGGGGGCTGGCAGCTTCTGGGAGGGACCCACACAGCCCCCCTATGACTGGGGACACGGGACCAGCATTGGCCGAGCATCCCAGCTCCGGCTGCTCAGGGCTGGGCTCTGAGCACACAGAGAGGGACCAGGACTCACTTTCCCAACGAGCTTCCCCCTCTTGCTCATGCAGATGTACTTCTTGCTCTCAGCTCCCTTGATCCGGACGCGGCTCCCGAAGGTGTCTGTCTCCACGATCAGCTTGGCTGTGAGGAGCAGAATAAAGGGGAAGTGTCCCACGGGGGCTGTGGAACCCCTCCATGAGCTACCAGCCCCATTCCCTTCTCCCTACCCCCCTCTCGCCCCCCAGCATCCCTCCCTGCCCATCACCAGTGGGCCTGGGAGAACAGTGAGCCCCCACAGCCGGGGCAGGGCAGCTCTTGCCGGGGGCTGCTCCCGAGCCAGGATGCTAAAGAGCCTTTGTTAAAAGGCAGCAGAGTCAAACTGGGTGTTTGATGAGAGCAACAGCCCCTTCTTCCCTCCCCGCCCCGGCACACCAGCATTGTCGGCCAGTCAATGGGTTCTCCAGGGCTAGACCAAGCCCAGCACCTGACGGGTTAATTCTCCTCATCCTCATTGTCTCCATCCACGACTGCAAAG
>NW_010395511.1:1281-1751 GCF_000710305.1 Buceros rhinoceros silvestris | reverse complement strand
TTCCTCATTGTGTCCCCACACGACTGCAAAGGCAAGGAGCGACACTGAAACCGGTGACCCCGGTAGGTCGCTGCACACCCGACAGCGGGCAGGGAGGCTGGCAAGGTGCTGCATCTGCCTCATGGGCTCGGAAAAGCCTTTCCTGATGCTTTCTGTCTCCAGGGATGCCAGCCTGCCCTTTATGGGGCTGCGGTGCCCATCGGTATGGCCTCAGGGCTGGATCCCCCCCAGCAAACCCCGTGGGGAAGGGTGGTGTGGGCTCTGCCCTCCACATCTGGATACTGAAGAGGTCGATCGGGTGATTTTCCTCCAGGAGAAGTTCTGTCTCACACCGAGAGGAGATCAGAAAGCACAACCCCTAAACACAGGGCTTAGAAATGCTGTGTGGCACCAGAGGAATGTGAGGTTTTGGATATTTTGAGGTCAGGGCTGCCTGGTTGGGAGCCACACTCTCCCGGGATGTTATCTGG
>NW_010395511.1:0-1151 GCF_000710305.1 Buceros rhinoceros silvestris | reverse complement strand
GAGCCACACTCGCCCGGGATGTTATCTGGCGGGGTTTGGGGTATAAACCAGCCAGCTGAGGCAGCAGAAACCTCTTCGTTCCCCTCATTCCCCCTGTGAAACTCCTTCGGGAAGGGACATTTCCCAGGCGTTTTGCAGCCCTTCCACGCCTGGGGTGGTGGATAAACCCCCGCGGGGAGCCGCGGGCTCTTACCGAACTTGTTGCCGTCCTCGGCGGTGGCCGTGATCCTTTTGCCGGTCACCTGGACGTGCTTGCCGCTGGTCCGGCTGTAGAGCTGGTACTCCCTGATCTGCCGCCGGCTCAGCTGGTCGCTCACCGCACCCTGGTCCCTCACGTACTGGTTAAAATTAGGAGACGGTTGATTCTCCCCCTTTGTTTACAAAGGGAAAAATAAAATCAATTTGTTTTGGACAGCCGACGGCAAGGGGATGGAGCAGGGAGCCCGGCGGGGCCGCAGGGCTGGGGCTGGCCCTGGGGAACACGGGGATCCACCCGCCACCCCCGCAGAGCCAAACTGGTCGCCTAAGGCACCGAGCAGATGCTTTGGACCCGAGAGCGACTGGCACAGCAGGCAGGGAGAGATGCTGCTCAGCATCCCGTGCATGAGGAGGGGTCCCGCAGAAGGATGCTCTCTTCTGGGTGCAGCCGGTGAGTCCCTCGGGAGCGGGGACAGGCCTGGGGCTCAGCAGCATCCCCTGCTTGGGCAGCACCCTCTGCTCCCAGGCGGGTACTGAGGATGGGCTGGGATACGAGGGTTGAGCTTGCAAAACACCCACTGGGTCCCTCATGGGGGTAAGACCCACCTGAAGCAGGGCCGGGTGTCCTGGGAGCAGAGCTGTCCCCTCCCAGTCCGCCCCCCCACACACACTGGGAGGAATAGAACACCTCGTGGACCCCAACCAGTTCCGTGGCTTACGCTAACAGGGCAGCACAAGCACACAAGGGTTATTGCACAGTGAACAGCCCAGTTCGGGGTCCAGCTGCCCGGTTTGGGGTGCTCAGGACCTACCATCTGCATCCCCCCAGGCTGCAGCATCTCCTCGCTGGGTGTGAAGCCCGGCACAAGGGGACCCGGCCCTGCCTGCTCTCGCAGCGGGGGGCGCACCGGGGTGATGGGGGGCCCTGCCTGCCCCCCTGTAGCACCCCCCCA
>NW_010395510.1:422-668 GCF_000710305.1 Buceros rhinoceros silvestris | reverse complement strand
TCCAGAGTTTGTACTAACGATGACCACGAGTGAAGATGTTCTAGAGAATGTGTTAAATTTCTTGTACAAAATTGTATTATTTGTCTTTTCTCTGTAACTTACCTGTAAAAGGTTTTTCCCTTACTGTCGAAAGAATATGTAAAAGTGCGAGCGAGTTCTAACAGCGGTGAAGAGTGGAAAAGTGGTGAGCACCGACAGAGCCATGCATTCGAATGTAAGACAAGGCAAGTCGGACCAATGGCTCAT
>NW_010395510.1:0-290 GCF_000710305.1 Buceros rhinoceros silvestris | reverse complement strand
AATGCACGTCGGACAAATGGCTCATTTACATTAGAAAAACAAAACAGAACAAAAAAGACAAGTCTTTAGGCCAAAGTGTAACTCAGCTTTGGAGTTTGGCCTTTACTGCCTTTTAGTAGTTTATATTTTATAAAGGCACAGGATTTCAGTGGAAAGTATTATAGCATCCATACAAATGTGTGGGATAAAATAGTGGGTGCAGCAGCAGAATCCAGGTTGTGTCTGAGTGAACGTCAAGAACTTCAAGGCTGACTACTTATTTAGCTAAAGAAGGTGACTTCATCCGTGTG
>NW_010395509.1:8728-9448 GCF_000710305.1 Buceros rhinoceros silvestris | reverse complement strand
CGCTGCGGCGGCCGTCGCTGCGGGCTCCCGCCGGGGCCGCCAGCAGGGCCTGTGTTTCAAACTGCGGGCTGGAGGAAGGCCACTTGCCCTTCAGGATGGCGTGGCAGATGTTGTCAATGCGGTTGATGATCACACGGTCCTGCGAACAGAAGGGGACGGTGGCGGGCTGGGGCTCGAACAGGATTAAGGACAACCCCAGCCCTGGGGAGCTGCGGCGGGCAGGTGTGAGCAGGGCACGGGCACTGGGGAGGAGCACCCCTGTTAGAGCGTCCGCGGGGAGCGTGTGCGGAGGGGCAGGAGGCAGAGCCGGGCTGTGATCCACTGCTGGTCAGGACTACACAGAAACACTTCCCAAACAAACAAGGTCCATTTTAAACGCACCTTAGGCCACTCAGAGAACGAGTAAAGGGTCTTCTCCTGCAGCAGCTGGGCTATGGTCGGTGCCCGGGCATCCTGAAGGTCATCGATCTCCCCGGGCAGGACAGAGGCAGAACTCTTGCTCTCTTCCTCCAGGTACTTCTCTGGACCATCTGAGAAATCCAGAGGCAACAGAGCCCATCACCACCCTGCCTCTCACTCTCCCGAGGTGGAAGCAGCTCCTCCCACCTTCTCACCCCAGCACCCAGCTGGCTCCACAAGTGTCCCATTCCCCAACCAGCCACCAAACGCAGCAGCCCTGGGTCACGGCAGGTGGCCCACGCCGCCCCACACACGCCAGAA
>NW_010395509.1:6490-8602 GCF_000710305.1 Buceros rhinoceros silvestris | reverse complement strand
TGGCCCATGCTGCTCAGCAAGGGCCAGCACTGCCCTGGACTGAGGCTGGGGGCTGGTATTGCAGCAGTTCCCATCCCTGACCACCCCCATGTGCCAGGAGGGCGAGGAAGGCTCATGCTTCTCGCCAGGCAGTGCCCTGTGCTAGGAAGGGACGGGCGTCCTTCACTCCATGGGATGCTCATGGCAGAAGGGCTGCTGGGGCTCAGGGTGGGGGGTCTGGCCAGCTCTGCTGGCAAACGCAGCCACCAACCCTTTGACCCCAGGCATAGCAGCTCGAGGGACCCCAACTCCTGCTGAGGGGAGGCTGCTCAGGGGCTCGGCAGGAGGACAGCAGGTCCCTCCCACCCCAGCCAGGGGTGACTGTCAACCAGAGGGAGCTCTCAGGACCGTACCTTGACTCTGGCTGCTGCTGGCTTTCTCCCCCTCGTCTCTGTTCTCACACTCTTCTTGCTTCAGCCCTTGGTGCTCGGGGTGCAGGGCCTCTCTGCAGCCCGCCTGCCCCTCAGTCCCTTGGCCCGAGGTCTCTCCTCTGGCCCGGGGGGGCCCTGCCCCTGGGGCCCCCAGCAGAGGTGCGGGCAGGCTGAAAGCCTGGCTCTGAGCCTGGCCTGGTGAGTGCTGCAGGGTGCTCTCCTCGTCCAGGCCATGGTCCCCCCTGCCCTCTGGCCTGGGCTCCCCCAGCCCTTCGGGTGTCCCCAGGCCAAAGGACTCTCTCTCGCCATTCACGTCTTCTGGGCAGGTGTCCTCGGGTGTGGGGAGGCCAGAGCTCTGCTCCTCGCCCCCCAGTTCATGAGCCTCAGGGTCACAACCGGCTCTGCTCCTGGGACCACTCAAGCCTTCCACAACATCTGCTGCTGCCTCAGAGTTATCATCATCCTCTTCTTCCTCCTCATCTTCCTCACTGTGGCTCTGACTTGGTCCTGACTTTGTCTCCATCCCTTTCTCCTGCAGCAGATTGAGGAACCTCTGTTCAGGAGGAACCTTTATGTCATAGTTATGAAGACTGGGACTGTAGAGTCCCATGCTTATAACCCCCTCCATGGCTCCGTGCTCCGGCAGCGCTGGCGCAGGGCTGGTGAGTTCTCCCGTTTGCGGCAAGGCTTCGCAGAGCTCCGCAGGGATGCCCCGCGAAGGGTCGCTTCCTGGGGTGGAAGGTGAGGGCTCAGCCTCCTCGTTCTGACTGTCCATTCGGTCACAGCCCACCCGCAAACCTTCTAGGAAGGGAGTGTCTCTCATGGCATCTGCATCACAGCTGGATGGATCCTCGTCCCCCTCCAGCTTGCCCTCAGGGAGTTTCACCACACTGCTTCCAACATCTGGGCAGCTGGGGCTGTCCCGGGCGAGGGAGCTCTGCTCGCTGTTGCAGGCCTTCTCGTCGTACATCATGCACACCAGCGAGTCCGGCAGAGAGCTCTCGTCATAGTTACTGGAAATGATGTCCCGGACTTTAGACATGAACGTATCGCAGCTGGCATGTGGCGGGCTGCCCCCGGCCTGGGACAGAGCAGTGTCCATGCTCTCCAGCTTGATCTGACTCTCGGCTTCGCTCTCCAGGGACTCACAAGCCCGGCCCACCTGGCTGTACAGAGGGGAACTGTAGAGCTTGGAGTTAGGCTGGTAAAGGCAGCAGAGGGTTTCTGGGCCTGGGAGCCCTGTTCGTTTATGCTGGGCATAGTTCCTGTACGCATCTAAAAAAGACAGCTGGGGGTCGTTCATGATGTAGTAGTCAGTGCGATTCAGGCCGTGCTTGGCGGTGCCGATCAGCAGGTCCCGGTCATGTTTGCCACACTCCCACCACACCGGCGGGTAGAGGCTGGGCCGGCAGAGCTTGAGCCGCTCGTGGAGCTGTGGGCACCGGAGCACCTGCTCGCGCACCTTCCGCAGCAGCTCGATGCGGTAGAGGGTCCTGGCAGCACGTTCCTCCGTGATGGGCTCTACGTAGATGTCAGGGTCTGGGGGACCTACAGCAGGGACAGAGAAGCCAAGGCCCCGTTATACAGGTTGAGGAGGTTACTCAGAGGCAGAGATGAGCAGGGCGAGTTTCCACTGTTGCTCGGACTTCAGGGGAGGTGGGGGAGGGCTTGTAGCCACCGCTGAGGCTTCCTTTCCCAGTTT
>NW_010395509.1:2946-6421 GCF_000710305.1 Buceros rhinoceros silvestris | reverse complement strand
CGGTTGCCGGGACTGCGGGGGAGGTGGGGGGGGCGTTTTAGCCACTGCTGAGGCTTCTTTTCCCAGTTTCACTACCTTCCATTCATTTGCCAGCAAACACAGAGGAGTAAACCTCCTCGACTTTAGCAGCCGGACCAGAGCGGCACTTGGCTGCAGAGGAATTCAGAGTCTTGCCTGAGCTCTGCAACACCAGTGCGAGCAGTGCTGGAGCCAGCAGAGCACCTGCCTGGGCTCTGAGCCACTGGTGGCCCTTCAGCAGGTTCGCAGGGAAGGGAGTCCCTCAGCTTGTGCAGCTCTTTTGGTGAAGAACACCCACCTAAGGCACTAACACCCCCCCCAAGGAACTGCACCTGAGACCAGGCCTGCTGACAAGCCCGAGACAAAGTCCTTCCCGATGCTGCTAGAGGCGAATCGCTTTGTGCATAAACAGCCCCCAAGCAGCTTTTCATCCGCCATGTCCCGCATGGTGCCGGTATGCTGGGGCTCTGCAGGGATGCCCTGTGTGCTGGCCAGGCTTCCCAAGCCCCAGCGGTGGGTCCAGGCTCCCCTGACCCCGTCACAGAGCTCTCCCGACAGCTCCGCCACAGCACGCGCTCTGTGCGGACTCTGCCGGGCACCAGCAGTGAGACGCTCAGAGAGAAAGCGGCAGTACAGGCCACCCAAACAACCCCCAGCGCCACCGTGGAGCAGACGTGATATGCTGCTTCTCCAGTTCTCCTCCCTCACACCCAGATGTTGCTGTCCTGGGTAAAATTGGTTGTGATTTCGTGGGAGAGCTCTGTGAGCCCTGTGAGAGCAGGGCTGGAGCCCACAGGGCTGCCCCACCTTCCCGCTGCGCTGGGGAGCTGGTACACGGTGGGGACAGGCCAGTCAGAAATGCATGTGGCTTCTGCAAGCCCACAGCCTGCCTGGCATCTTGCTGCCTCCAGCTGTCCCTGAAACTCTTCCACCAGAGCAGCGGGGCCTTTTCTGACCTATGTCTACTTGGACCTACCGTTACCCCTCCACAGGCCATGCGATTTCCACTCACCATCCTCCTTCCACAGTGGGAGACCACAGACATTCTTGCACATGGCCACGAAGCTGTGGAAGTACTTCTCCAGGCTCTCATCTGTCTTCTTCTCCAGTCGAGAGATGGCTCGGAACTGGGCCCAGTCAAAGACCTTTTTCTCCTGGTCATAGATAACCCCGAAGGAGGAGACAGTGCGGTAGAAATCTGCCTGCTCCCTCCTGGTCCACCTGTGGGGCAGGGAGGAGCATCGGGCTGCTTCTCCGGTCGAGAGATGGCTCGGAACTGGGCCCAGTCAAAGACCTTTTTCTCCTGGTCATAGATAACCCCGAAGGAGGAGACAGTGCGGTAGAAATCTGCCTGCTCCCTCCTGGTCCACCTGTGGGGCAGGGAGGAGACAGGAACACCACTCAGATGTGGTCTGGTCCCTGCAAGGGGCTCCAAGAGGACTATCTAGTACTGCCCACCGGTTCTGGGTTTGCTGCCGGGAGGAGCACCGTGGGGAGCTACCACACCCAGAGACCCCCTGCCTCACAGCGCGTCGTGAGGAGGAGCAAAGGCCACCAGCCCTCCAGCTCTCGGTTCATTGCTGAAAACACGCTCCCGGCTGTTTGAAGAAACACCAGGTGCAGCTCCCAGCTGTGCTGCCGATGGGGTGCAGCCTCCAGCAGCTTCGGCAGAGGCACAAACCCATCTCACCTCCTCGCTTCCTGACCCGAGTGGTCTCATCACCTCCGTGGAAAGGCCACATGAGAGGTCCTGCAGACACAGCCCTCATCCCACCTCTTCCAGAGGGAAACCCGGCCTGCGGTTTGTTGCTGTAAGGGTCCTAGGAACAAACACCACCCACCCTGCTGACTCCTGGGGACTCCTGGGTGCCAGGGCTGGGTGTCACCTCCCTCCCACTGGAGGAAAGCAGCTGTGGTGATGGGGGGATCACTTACAGCACTGCTAGAGTACAACTTTCTGGTGGGACCCTCTGAGCTCTCACTCCTTGGGGATCGCTCAAAGGAACGATCCAGGACAGTGATGGTGAAGAGCATCCTGGACAAATACAGCCCCGGGCAGAGAGAGCACACAGAAACAGGCCACGGTGAACAGACTGGGGTGCAAATGGCAGGGCAAGGCGGGGAGCAGGTCACACAGAGAAAGGTGGGTGCTGTGGGCTGAAGGAAGCTTGAAGGCAGATCTCAGCTCCTTTGAAGTGCGGCTCTGAGCCAGCACTAGCGACCTGGGACAGGTCAGGGGGGAGCAGACAGGACGACAGCACCCACAGCAAACTGACCCAAATGTATCTGGACCAGCATTTCACTGCTGCTGCCGGGGGCCATGAGCCCTCCGCAGAGATACTTCATTCCAAAAAGGAGAGTAACAAGAAAGTTAACCAAAAAATCAACGATCCAAATCAAGGAGCCCAACAAGGAGTTTGTTGAAAGGTCTCAAGTGAAAGGCTGGCAGGAAACTGCCTTAGGACGCTCCTTGGGCTTGGTGATCTTAAAGGTCTCTTCCAACCAAAATGGTTCTGTGATTCTGTAAGGACACCTGAGCAGAAAACACCCACAGAATGAAAAAGTGGAAGATACCAGGCCACTGTGGAGTTCCCTGCACAACCACTGCTGCCCCACCTTGAGGAGGGGATGGAACTGCTGGAAGAGGTCCAGTGGAAGGGGAGAGGGAAGATCAGTGAGCTGGAGCAGAGCGAACACAACACCGGGGACAGGCTCCCAGGAGACAAGGCCACGGAGGACAGCTGACCACAGAGAGCCCCTGCAGGTCAGAGGTCCCAGAGCTGCACACTGGGGACGGCAGCGATGGAGGCAGCATCACCCTGCCGCACACCCTCCCTGAGAGCCTCTCAGGGTGCCAAGATCCACCATCCTTCCGTTTACTGCGACGCAAACAAAATGGGAGCACACTGCAACCCAGCCACGGCCCCGTTCGCCTCCTGCGGCCATGGCAGGAGGCAAACGCAGCAGCTGAGAGTCAAGGGCCAGAGTGGCCACACACGTGGGCTGTGATCGCGCTCATCCATCACCCCTCAGCGCCCCTCAGTGTGTCTCGGGTGCACAGCACTGCTCAGCAGGACTCCGGCCCCAGCAGAGTGGGGGTTGACCCTGAAGAGTTGCCTCTCGCTTCCCTTCGCCGTGTCACCAGCTGCGGCGGAGGCCACTCCCCAGCCAGGCTGGCGGCTGTTGTGGCTCCCTCATGGCTGGGAGCAGCGTTCCCTGCCCAGCAAGGGCCCGCATGGCTCTGTCACGCGGCAGCTGCTGCACGGATGGCCACGGGGGCATTTGCCTGGGTAAAGCCAGGGGGACGAGGATGTCAGCTGGCCTAAACCAGCTCTGGCAAGGACGCTCTGCCACGTTACCTTTTCTGCATTTCTTTGTTCACAGAGTCCATCTCAGAAGCTCTCCTGAACATCTCGTCCTGCAGCCAGTATCCATGGTTACCGGGCACCAGCAGCTC
>NW_010395509.1:2070-2853 GCF_000710305.1 Buceros rhinoceros silvestris | reverse complement strand
GCAGCTTTGTGGGGTTAGTGCGCGGGTAGACGGTGACGAGCCTCCGCAGTCTGGCGGTGAGAGCAGAGGAGACAGGCCAGCAGGATCTGTCTGAGTCGGAGCCATCCTGGGCTTCAAACATCAGCAAGGACATTAGTATTTAACGCACGCTCAAAGCCACAGGTTCTCGCGTCCCTCCAGCCAGCTCCAAGTGCTCCCTTCTGCCTTCCCCCTCCCATGGGAGACACTGGGGATCACAGCCATGAGTGGGGGACTGCAGTGACCATCCCTGGGCCTCCACGCCCCAAAAGCTGCTGCTCACAGCCTTGCCACGGCTGAGCTTCCTTCAGAGAGAGAACAGAGGCAAAGCTTGGGGTGCCATCGATGGCTCCGGGCCAGGTCATGCATGACAGAGGACTGCAACTCCCCACAGGGCCAGCAGCCCGTGGCACCCGCCAGCACTGCCCACTGCAGAGACCCTGCAGGCTCATCTCGTGCAGCAACTGCATGGACAAGGGCAGGCGAAGGGCTTCTGGTTGCCCCTGGCTGGCTTTGGCCAAAACGCTCTGGTTTGTGCCCCTGGCTGCCCTGCCACAGGGCCCATTGCTGGGTCACACGTGACTCAGCACAGCAGGGCCCTGACAGGAGCCTGCCCCAGTTATGCCACCCCACCCTCTAACAGAGAGCAGCGTGTCCCCAAGCCAGCCCCGTGTCCCTCCTGCCCAGCGCCTGCCTCTGGCTGTGTGGTGCCAGCCCCTGGGAAGCCACACGCTGGGCTACGGGAGATACGGCCTCACCTGCCAC
>NW_010395509.1:521-2011 GCF_000710305.1 Buceros rhinoceros silvestris | reverse complement strand
ACACCCCCCCTGGGGGGGAGTGGAAACCCGCCCCCCCCTGCCACTGGCTCGTCCCGCTTCTCACTGGCTTCGCCCACCCCAGCAGCCACCACGTCCTGCGGAAGGAAACCATCAGAGAGGGTTCTCCAGCCCCGCAGAGAAGCCCCGTAGCCACAGCCCACCCGGCCCTGGCAGGGTGCAGGGTGGCAGGACGGGCAGGGCCACGTGTCAGAGCAGCAGGGGAGGGGAGGCGGCAGCTCAGAGGGACAGCGCTGTCCACTGCAGTTTCGGTGTGGGGAAGAAGTTCTTCCCTGTGAGGGTGGTGAGACACTGGCACAGGTTGTCCAGAGCAGCTGGGGATGCTCAAGGCCGGGCTGGACGGGGCTCTGAGCAACTTGCTCTAGCAGAAGGTGTCCCTGCCCATGGCAGGGGGCTGGAACCAGATGAGCTTTCCAGCCCAACCCATTCTGTGACTCTGATTTTGTGCCTGGAGGGGAGGTCCACCGCTGTGACACAGGCTATGGTGCCACTGCCCAGGACAGCTGAAAGCTGCACCCTCCCATGCTGCCTTGTTCACTGCTCTCCTCTCCCCCAGGGCCATTTCTTTTCAGACACCCCCAACTCCTTTGCTGGCTCCTGAAGCCGGTGTGAGAGCCAGCACCCCCGGCCATCCCCAGCCTTCAACCCCCTTCAGCTCCCCACAAGGCAGGAGCTGCCCAGAACTGCAGGGAACAAGCAGAGGGGACAGCAGAGGCTGTGCTCCTGCGAGCAGAGATGTCGCAGACAGTGTGGTGCTGAGCCCGTGCACGGCCTGGCAAAACCAGTCCAGAGCAGGGTCACCAGCAGCGCCAGCTGCCCCACAGCAGAGCTGATGGAGCCAGCGTGGGGCAGCAGGGCCTTGGCAGCAGCAGAAGTTCATCCATCGCTGAATTCCACTCACCTCTTGCTTTGGCAGCCCCTCCAGCTTCTCCCCACTACTCTCTTCCTTTTCCATGCTGCCCCTGGGTGAGACAGTGGATTAGTCCCTGGTAGCAGCAGCATAATATCCTTGGCTGTGCTGGTCGGCAGGAGGGAGTGGACAATTGGTGCTCTTGCCATCCCTCCACCCTGTACTGGGGAGCCAGCTCCACAAACGCCCTCCCCCCTGCCCGCTGTGCTCAGACACAGTCTGCTTCGTCCCTCCCTGCTGTGCACAGCTCACCCCGCAGCATGGCCCTGCTGCGAACACGGCCCCCAGGAGTGAGCCAGAGAGCCCCCAGAGCCTGGCCCCATCCCCTGCCCACCTTTCGGCAGCATCCTGGGCCCCGTCGCTGACACCCTGCTCCGCGGAGAGCAGCTTCTCGTCCGGCATGCCCACCTTCTCCAGAAAGCAGAGCGCTGGGTCCGCCCGCATGGCGTTGTACCTCTCGTAACCTGCCGAGCACCACTGCCCGTCACAGGGGAAAGACGGCACAAAGCCAGCCCTGCTCGGTGGGACACAGCTCCCACTGTCTTGTGTTGCTGGGAGAGCA
>NW_010395509.1:0-230 GCF_000710305.1 Buceros rhinoceros silvestris | reverse complement strand
GCCTCGGTGGCGGGCAGCAAACAGCCCCGTGGCTCCTGGCAGCCACAGGGGGACTTCATGACAAAGAGGAGAGGCTCTGTGCCTTCCTCTTCACCCTCATGTGGCAACTGCTCCGGGCAAACCAGAGGAGTCTTCCCTGAGGCCAGCCATGGCCGTCCTGGGCACGGCGGTGCAGCAGCCCCACCGCCCGAAGGAGCTGCTGGCACCTGCGGAGAGCAGCCCTGGCCCCG
>NW_010395508.1:0-444 GCF_000710305.1 Buceros rhinoceros silvestris | reverse complement strand
GTCCTGCAGTGGGGCTGGGGAGGTTTTGGTGGTGCCTCGGTCCTGCAGTGGAATTCCGGTGGTGCCAGTCCTAGTGTGTGGCTGGAACATTTTGGTGATGCCACAGACCCAGAACGGGTGGTGTTCCAGTCCCAGTGTGGTTTGTTGGTGATGCTCCACCCCTGGTGTGGGTCTGGGGAATGTTTTGGTTGTGCCCGAGTCCCAGCATGGGGCTGGGAACTTTGGTGATACCCGAGTTCTGGCAAGGGACTGGGAGGTTTTGGTGGTGCCCCAGTGTGGGGTCCTGGCTGGGATGGGGGGTCTGGGAAGGTTTCAGTGGTGCTGCAGGTCCCAACTTCTGGGTTTTTGCGTGAGCCTGGCAGAGGTTTGGGCAGCACAGCAGGTCCCAGCGTAGGGCTTGTGGTCCCAGTGTGCCCCCTTGCCGCTGCTCTTCAAGGGGCACAG
>NW_010395507.1:0-7377 GCF_000710305.1 Buceros rhinoceros silvestris | reverse complement strand
ACATTTCAAAACACTTGGACATTTTGTTTGTCTTAAATTAAGTCCTCCTTCATATTGGAATTCTAAATATTCTAAATTATTTTATTTTAAATATTCTAAATTATTCTTTAGTAATGATCCTGAAAAGTCATGCAAGTGTTAGTATCTAGTTGTAGACATAAGGCATAAGTGATTTTTTTCATTTGTTTAAATTAACATTTTTATTCTTCATTATAGCTTAATGCACCATGACTCAGAGAATCCAGCATGAATCCACATAGTTTTTGCAGTAGCACGACAAATTTTCACTTGTATATCAGGCAAATCTAATCAAGTACAACAGCTACTGGGCACAACCACTGAGCCACCCATGTGTGAGAAACAATTCAATGCACAGAATGCAGGTAAAGATATAACTAGTAAAAACACAACTTTCTTACTCAATCACTTTTATTTACAAAGAGCTAACTTCCTGAAATAGAAGAGAGTGCAATCAGTTACTTTCCTTTATGGCCAGTGGATAAAATGGAAATGCATAAAACAGAAAGTAAGAGCTCAGCCATAAACCTGTTCCCTCTTGTTTGCTCTCCATGAGGAGTGCTCTATCTTGACCAGCGACAACCTTGCAGCACTGGTATCTAGGTTTCACAACGCTTGATATCACGTCACTGATTTGAAAGTGAAACTAGAATTGACAGAACTTTTCGTAAAACAAATGAACAAACATACTTCGTAAAATTAGATGGTTGGTTTTTATGTTGTATTATACATGTTGCAGTTCTGCATCAATGTCTCATTCTCTGGAAATTAAAGAGGTTACTGTTAAGATGGTAAAAGAGGAGTCTATTCTTAACATTAGTATTAATTAGCTTATGTCATGCTATTTTACTAGGTTTTTGGTGGAATTGTCCGTCAACACAATGGGAGTTTTACCTGCCGAAAGTGCAGTTTCTGCGGGGGAAATTACTGAAATCTATCAGGTTCACCAAGACAAATACTGTGAGAGGAAGCCTGCTGCAGAAGGATGGGCTTTAGCGGGATGAAGCCAGCAGCAACTTACAAGAGCAAAGAAAGCTGTTAAAACCAAGGTCTGTAAGGCTTTTACCATGTTTACTCTGCTATACCCAGCTTTGTACACCCAAAAGATGAGTAACTTCATTTGATGTTTTGAAAGCTCTTCAGCTAGCTAGTCAGCCAAGGGTATCCACAGAACTTCGAGGTACCCCAAGAAACTGGGCTTGTGTTACAAACACAACTGGAAGGCAAAGATGAAGTCTGTGTCTCTTCGACCAGCCTCAAGGGGGACTGCATGGTGCAGCTCCACTCAAAGCGGAATGTGAAAGAACCTTGACTGCTTTCACAAGTGCAACCACAGATGACGTAAAAAGAGATACAGGCACTACCTTATGCCACTGCTTGCCCTGTTCTAACAGGAGATACATTTTCAATAGGCTTAAAGCCAAAGAAAGTGCAAAATGTAAATACAGCTGTTCTGTGCTGCGGTGCACTTTGTTAAACCACTTCTTGAGAAATACATTCAAATTTTACAATTCCTGTTGAATATATCTATTTCTTGGCAGTCCTTAAATTTAAAAAAAAAAAATCCCAAACCCTATTGTTTCTTTTATGGCAAGTTTTAGCAAGAGCAGGTTCTTACTGCCAATGGATAAACTGCTGGTAACAGAAACTTATGTCAGAAATCATGACCCAAAGCAATCAATCACCTTCTTCTAACCATGCTGTCTACTGCTGCACTTTGAGCTGTTTTGTTCAAGTCACAGTTATTTCATTCTCAGACTTTGGGGCTCATTCTCTTTACTTCCCCTACTAAAATCTTGAATTTTTAACACGAATATTTCCCAAAATTATAACATGTACTGCTAAACAGGAGGGTAATAATGAATGGTAAGCTTCTGGCTGTCGTTCTTTGACAGTCTTCATTATTCAAATTCATACCAGGCGATAAAAGACAGAAAAGAGCAAGAGAAATGTCATACTGCCCAGGTATGAGAATTTCTTGATGTCTTCAATTACTTTCAGAAACTGACTGTAGGCTTCTTCCATCAACTGCTTATATTTTCCAGACTGGAACTAAAACATAGTAAAGTTTTTATGTTATTTTTAAATTTTGGCTGAAGCAAGTTGGATGTAATAGGGAGGACACTTATGCTGGCAAGTCTTACATCACTCTGAATTTTGGCACGCAGAGTATTTACCAACTTAACAGCAGAAGGAGCACCACTGATTTTAAAATGTTGTTCCATGGGGGGTTTTTTTAATGCATTTTTCCAGAAGACAGTAATAGTAGTATTACTGTCTGATAATAGCTTGGTTTTCATTAATTTTCTCCAGTGTTTATCAAAGGCTGTAGAAACAGGCATACTGTGTTCTACATATAGTCACTGTATGTAAAACACCACCTTTTTCTAAGACTACAATGGTAATGTGTGCAGCCAGTTCAAGGACCTTCCAAACATGTGCCCTGGACATAAATCTTCACTACTTTCGAAGATATTAAATATTTTACTTTTTAATAACTGGCTTACAGAGAACAACAAGCTACTTAGTAACAGACATCAGTCCTCTGCAAAACTCATGGCTCATTGGTTCAGGTTTTAACGGAAATAAACAGGAGGAAAAACTCTTCAAGAAATCCATTCAGAATACTGGTATTAGAAAGATTTTTTTAATTTTATTTTACAAATACCAAGCTGTGTAAGCCAACGTCTGCCCTGAGTTCAACTCACAAATCTCCCTTTAGATTCATGTAAAAGCGTAAGCTTAACCATTAAGGTTTGTGTAAGTGGAATTATTAGTGTAATATGCTATTGGATGGCTCTCCATTACAGACCTCAGTGCCAAAAAGCACTTTTGATACTTACTTATCTCTTACAGTAACTTGTGCCATTGTATATAGTGCAAAAATGGAACAGGGGACAATTTCAAGCAAGTTTTTGTTCCCTCATATCCCGTTTGGCAATGTTTCGCCTCCTCATATCCAGCAGTCATCTGGGAGATGAGCAACAGGCCTCCTTCTAGCTCTTATAAAAAGTTCTACACTATCCAGGAAATCCTCTTCTGCATTGTGTATTCCCTTGAGAGAACAGTATCATCCACGCACTCTATTAAATCTTCTACAGCAACCTAAAAAGCCCTACAGTGACAGTACCTGAGCAGGTTTCCACTTCAAAGAGTTTACACAGTACTGATGAAGCATAAGAAGTAGACATGTAATAGTTTGTCACAAGTCTGGTTACTTCAACTACAGGCAAGTTGTTCATATTTTAATTAATAATACTTTGTGGTATAGAGGTATATAGGTTTCAGGGGGGGAATAACCAAAGAAGTGTTCTGCAGAGTAGAAAACTGAAAGTACAAGAGTCTAAGTTGGCACACAGAAGAAGATTAAACAAATGCTAGACATGCACCTTGAGCCACATAAAAGGGATGAGGAAGGATATAAAAAGATATAAGCACATTAAATTAGACAAAGTCTTGCAGAGCCTTTATATTTGGTAACAAGACTTGAATTTGATGCAGAGAGAAAGACAGGACAAAACCTTTTCTAAAGCTGGAATATTCAAACCAGCAAAAAACGTAAGCAGGCTGTAAGGAATCAAGGGAGGGACAGGCATGCCAGAAAGAAGACTGTTCAGCTAATGCTTTCAATTTTCCTACTTTTCAAATATGAGACCTTAAAGTTTATTTCATTTTACTGTAAGTGGGGGAAAAAAAAAATAGTCGTTTCTGCTTAGTTCACACTTTCCTTCCCCACCCTCCTTCCCATGCTCTTTTGGCTTGAACAGCAGCACTCTAAAAAAAAATTACATTGTGATTTCATCGTAAGCTTCACTTTATGGACTTAACATGTCTCTTGGATCTTGCAGTTGGAGCTGTTAAAACTCCTCTGGAAGCTAAGAAGTACAATAGTTGGTGGAGATTTTTTGGTTTAGTTTGCTGGTTTTTTTGTTTGTTTGGTTGGTTTTTTAGACTGTTTTAACCAACAGTCCATGACCAAAGAAATAAAGCTCATCAGTTTTGAAAGATGGATGGGCTGAAGTGAGCATCTTCCAGAGTCCCACTACAACTCTGATGAGGAATATGGCATCTCTACCCTACACAGCCTAATGAAACACAGTCACTTTGGTACCTCAGTCTTCACATGGGGTAAATATTTAGGAGTCCTCTATTAAGACATTCTAGGAAATACAGTTATGCCAGAATCGCTTTCTGGGCCTCTGCTCTCAGGGAACAGTGTGCATCTGTGGGGCACAGGAGAAAGGAGATGGTACCATTGCCAGGACAAGCCCTATGTGCAGTTGTTAGGGAAAGAAGGGGAGTTCCAACTGGAACCCACGTTAGACTTTTCTTGCTAGTTCTACCATTTCTAAATGTGTCACATCTTGTTAAACACAACAACTCTGGCAAACCTACTGATAGTTTTACTTACTTAGGCCTTAACTCTTCAATGATTCCTTTAAGGAACACCATAAATGAGAACATGCACAGCTTAATTTCTGAGTGGTTGCTGTTTTCTGGGCAATTAAGGCATCTTTTTTGGCAACTGAGTACTCATCTCATGCAAATTTTGAAAAGCAGAATTACTGTGATAAATTTTAGTAATTTAATCTAAATTCTATGTAGTGAAAAAGCATTTTAAGTAGATTGGAGAACTTCACAAACTATTTTTTTTCCACACATGGTCTCATCTAGTGTAACTGACATTCTACAGTTTTCTTTTAAAGCAAACAAAAATAAGTAAATCATGTTACAAACTACAGTTTTTCTCTGAGATGTTAAGAACACCACATTTCAGTAGCCAGCAGAAAAGGACCTAGAACAGAAGAACAAAACCACTGTTTTAATAAGGCACTAGCTGAAAAGCAGCTGTTGTGTCAAACAATAACCAGATTTCTGTGCTACAGCACTCGTTGATTAAAAAAAAAACAACAGAGAACGCTGAGACTGGGACTTTAGCTGTCAAATACACTTCTAATATCATGTATCAGTTCCACTGCATATTACCTGCAATACAAGTAATTCTCACAGGTTGAGCACCTGTGGTATACAAGATGTTCAGCTCACAGCTGGAGAGAAATACACGTGACTCATGCAGGGAGGAGTCTGAGATCCATTTTTTTGTCTTTGATTTAATGTCAACTACAAAGGATCTTTTGTCTATCGCGAACAACAATAAATTTCGAAGATATTTGAGCACAAAAGGAATGCAAGACTCCCAAATAATTGAGTCCTATTAATTACCATATAGTTACACAAGTCTGTCTTTTCATAGAACAAGTCTAGATTCTTTGCAAATTCTAACTCCACCAGGAATTTATGACTGGAAAGAATAACACACTCAATAATCACGAGCACCTATCTAATACACATGAAATGATTCATTCTGCTCCTTTCTTGTTCACAAGCTGAGCAGCACCTACCAGCATCCTGCAACAAACCAATATTCTCTAAATCCACGCAGTTGAAAAAAGAGCAAAGCCTGTAATTGAACCTAGATACAATAACATGATTAAACTTACTGTTTATCAGAAAGCTAACATTTCAGGCCAAACAGCATGCCTTATTCATGCTAATTCTTCCGCTGAAGTCAATGAGATTAATTGTATGAGCTAATCTGATTTTGGCCTTCAAATAACCTAACCTACCATTCCACTGAAAACATAAAATTCTAAACTCAAGTATAGTGATCAGTTTCAAAGCTATACTGTGTTTGCCAAGGCCACTGATCATGGTACATGTTAAGCCCTAAAAACTGTTCATGTTTAACAACTTATATGTTTAACATGTTTAACAACTTACACGTTTAACTTATTCTCTCATGAAGTCCAAAACTTGCTCAATCTGCCAGCATCCTAGCTATTAGTGGAAGACCTGACTAAAAGCCTTCAAAGCACAAAAACTTTATAAATTGAGCAATTAACTTAAAAAGGGGAATGCAGTCCTTCACCTCTCTTCAGCTGGCTCTAATTTAAGCCAATCTCTGTTGATGGATTAGAAACACGTTATAAATTGAATTTGGAAGGCACTGAAGAGAAAAAATGTGCTCACAAACACCATCTGATCTATAGAATTACCTTAAGATAGTAAATAATATCAATAAAGACACTAATAACATTAGTTCACTTGGTGTCTGATTGCCACAGCAGAAATACCTAATACTAGCTTGCAGTGTAAGCAGAAAATACTGTGGCCCCAATTTGTATCTGAGCAAACTTTGTTTACACACAGTTTCTTTCCTGCATCTTTTTCAAAGCATTTCGCTTTTGAGATTGTCTTTACGAATAACTTGTAAGTGCGCTTCCTCGGTAAAGAGAAGTTCTTGGAGATGCTCCTAAGCAAAGACATGTTTTCTGTTCTCTAGTTTAATTAAACAAACACGTTTCCAGTTGGTCACCCTACAGAGGGCCAAATCCTGTTTGCTTCCCCAAGTTCCCCCAGTTAGAGAAGTTTACCTTCCAGCTTAGGAAGGAAGGGCTAAAGCCATAAGCTTAAAGCTTAAGAAAAGGAACTCCCTCAGTCCTCTTCTAATGAGGATGTACACGGTTAGCCTACACCAGCAACAGGAAGAAATGCGTTTTAAGAAGAGACACAATGCCAGCACAAGTAACAGAGCTGAGGACCCAACTAATGTGCTTTGGGACTGAGTCACACTGCACACATGAGGTTATAAACTATTGTGGCTTATGCTGAAGCTCATTCTACCATATCTTCAGCATTGCTGTAACAGATTTCATGTAAGTCAAAACCAGCCCGGGCTTGTACGATCACACGTTTAATTTGCTGGATAGGCATGCCTTTAGAAGGCCAACAAATTAGTTTACAAACATGTCTTCAAGATTTCCACATAAATCAATGCAAGACAATCACACAACAAAAGCAACGGAGCTCAGTAGTGTTATAAACTAACCATGACTGACAAAACTTATGTACCTGCAAAGCAAAGCAAAACCAAACACAGCTGGAAAAGGATGCTTCCAGTACAAAACAAACCATCAAAAACCCCCTCAAAACAATTATCGTGCCCAACAGGTGACCCTGAAGACACCTGACTTTCGGTGATACAGGTTACCCTGCAGAATGTACAAGAAAAAAGCGGTGACAGCTTCTGAGCTGCGTATATTCCCAGCACCCACTCCCACAGAAAAAGTGTGCGAGCACAGAAACCGACCCAACCTAGAAATGCCGTCCCAACGGCCCAGCTCCTCACCCCAAACCGCCTTCAAACCTTACCGACGCGGCAGTCAAAACCATTCGCTTTTTAAGACGATTTAAATACCTCACTGATTGTTTTTATCACCGTTGATTAAGCGGTGAAAGCCCTCCCACCCGCGGCTCCGAGAAATGCACCTGGTGAGACGAGGAGCGCAGTCCGCCTCG
>NW_010395506.1:1699-1919 GCF_000710305.1 Buceros rhinoceros silvestris | reverse complement strand
TTCCGGGAGTGAGGGTCCCTGCTGTCCTGCCAGACGTGCCCTGAGCGAGCGCGTCGTGACCGCATCAGTCCCAAAATAACCCGGAGCAGCGCAGGGATCTGGTGCCGGGGAGTTGACGGTGAGTTTTATAAATATCTCTCAATTTGGGTTAAAACGCTGCGCGGCATTTCAGTGACTTCACGTTTCTCGTTCCCGCTCGGCACAAGGTGTGATCCCATCG
>NW_010395506.1:0-1434 GCF_000710305.1 Buceros rhinoceros silvestris | reverse complement strand
CACGCGCGCCTCCACAGCTGCGCGGCCCCTCCAGACCCCCCTTGGATTCGCTGGAAAGACAGAGGCGCTTCCAGGGCGTGATTCATCTCGTTCCGCAGTAAATGCCTAAATTAGGTCAGATGGATTGAGCCCCACGAGCGCGTTTCTGGCCGGAGGGAGCCGAGCTGCGCCGGGGCAGATGTTCACGGCAGATATTTACAGTGCGCTGAGATAATTCCCACCCTCGGTGTCACCGTGAACAGCGTCAGCGCTGCCGCGGCCAGCTGACATTTTAAAAACCCGTCCCGAGTGTTTAGTCATGAGCTGGAGGAAGGAGCGCCAGAGCGCCCTGAGAACCTCACGCTTCATCTTTCCTTTTTTATTTCTGATATCAGAAGATCTCGGGAAAACCAGCCTGCGGCCACCTCCCTGCTCCACAGGCGGCTCCGCCGTGGGCTGGGCCGGGTGCAGCTGGGCCGATACCAGCAGGTCGTGGCCAGATGTCAACATCAGGAGATGCGTTTGTTTGGTTTTGATAACGGATGGTTTGGGGGGGGGAGGTGTCTTTGTGTTTTTAAATAACATTTGTGTTGTCAAGCTTCTCTTTACAGCCAGGAGCTCCAGAGACTCCCGCAGGCCCTGCGGGACTTGGAGAACCTCTCCAGTCAGTCGGGCCCACGGAGCCCGCGCTCCTGCAGCACACTGCTGGCGGGCTCGAAGGCAACCCGGGGTTTCCCCAGGCGGACTCCCACTGCGTCCCCCCTTGGTGACTGCGCGGCTCCCAGAGCGGAGGCTGAGGAGGGGCTGCTGGGAGCTGCGCCTTCACGCTCTTCAGAAGTCCAGGCTTAGGACAAGACATTACCCATTAACTCACCTCGTTCACCTCTCTGTCACGCGGTCGACCCCCACTGCGGCCCCCCGTGGTGACTGCGCGGCTCCCAGAGCGGAGGCTGAGGAGGGGCTGCTGGGAGCTGCGCCTTCACGCTCTTCAGAAGTCCAGGCTTAGGACAAGACATTACCCATTAACTCACCTCGTTCACCTCTCTGTCACGTGCCCTGGGCAGCGGAGGAGCTCGGGGGAGGATGACCCTGGTGTTGTTTGGACAAGGAAGAGGGAATTTCATTTGTCTGTTGGGGTATCGATCGTCCCACCCACAGCTGCAGCCGCTGCCAGGTCATGGACACTGTCTGGCTGCTGCCTTGAACTTAAAACCTTAGTGAGTCCCCCGAGGAATGCCCCTGGAAGAAGAGCGGCGATGGTCCAGAGAACCACCAGCACCACGCAGGAGCTGGGGAACCACCAGCACCGCGCAGGAGCTGGGGTGCTGGAAGGCTGGAGGACTCTGTCCTCAAGGCGTCTGCCTCGTTCAGGGAGGTGGAGTCAGGTGGAAGGAATCTTGTTGGCCAGGACAACAAGGGGTCTGGGTTTTGCCCCAGAACTGGAGGTTCTTTCCC
>NW_010395505.1:0-555 GCF_000710305.1 Buceros rhinoceros silvestris | reverse complement strand
GCGGCGCTGCAAGGCCAAGATGCCGCCCAGGTCGCCGCCGCCCGACTGGGTGGCCTCGATGGCTTTGCGCTTCTCGCGGACCTGCTCCTTCATCTCGCCGCACTCCAGGAGGTAGTTCTGGATCTTCAGGACGGAGCTGAGCTGGCTCTTCTTCTGCTCCACCAGCTCCACCACCCGGTTCCACCTGCGGACGGGGACAGAGGTGGGACAAGACCAGGACGGAGGTGGGAGAAGATCGGGATGGAGGTGGGAGAAGACCGGGATGGAGGTGGGACAAGACCGGGATGGAGGTGAGACAAGACCGGGACGGAGGTGGGAGAAGATCGGGATGGAGGTGGGAGAAGACCGGGATGGAGGTGGGACAAGACCGGGATGGAGGTGAGACAAAACCGGGATGGAGCCCTGCGCTGGGGCTACCACCGGGATGGGGCCACCGAGGAGCCCCTCGAGCAGGCTGAGGTCCACCAGGGGCATCTCCAACCCCTGGAATGGGTTTGGACCCCATGGGCATGTCCCACCAGGCTGGGAGAAGCATGGGATGGAGCCTACAGCTGG
>NW_010395504.1:536-903 GCF_000710305.1 Buceros rhinoceros silvestris | reverse complement strand
AGGACCACTTTAAACGGTGTCTCTCACCCTAACCCTCCCCGCTCCGCAGCAATTGCCCTGCCGCACCTATTTCTGAAGCGATTCGGCCCCAATGTGGGGACCGTTTGCAGAGCGTGCAATCTTTTTTTCCAAGCCTCAGGTAAAGAAAATCCGACCGAAACCCTAAGTCACCAGGCTGGCGAGAAGTGCTTGGGGCCCACCTGAGCATGCCCCGTCGAGCTCGTCCCCGCCTCTTGGCGAGCACCCCCCGCCTCTTGGCGAGCACCCCGCGCCTCTCCAAAGACCTCGTCCGAGTGAACAACTGGCCCCCGGTGCCGGACAGCAACTGGCAGCGAGAGCCTTATTCAGGGGTGTATTTTGTTTAACC
>NW_010395504.1:0-305 GCF_000710305.1 Buceros rhinoceros silvestris | reverse complement strand
TTGAGCTGGTGGTGCCTGGCGCTTGCAGCCGTGTGAGAAACGTTTGGTTCCCCCCAGCGCTGGGAACCGGGCGCACCTAAGTAAACACATTAGTACCTGCCAGAGGGATTTGTACAGAAGACAGCTGAAGAAGGCATTGGCCTCTGCTGGCACGCTGGGACTCCCAAGAGAGATCAAAGGGACACGAGGGGTTTTTTAGCAGCCTTGAGACTGAGAAAAGTTGCTAGTTCCTGCTATCGGAGGGACGTCCCAGCGAGCACATGGTTCAATTATTCAACCTCCTCCCTCCCCTGCCCCCCACTCCC
>NW_010395503.1:2907-3329 GCF_000710305.1 Buceros rhinoceros silvestris | reverse complement strand
AGGTTACCACTGGGGTTATATGGGGGTATATTTATACGTAAAAAGAAACGCTCTGCTCTGAGGTCAATCAGATGCTTGAGTTTATTAAGAAAATATAAAAACATGTATTAAAAAATAATATGTGTGTGTCCATATCTACGGAGGTGGGGGCCGCATCCTGCCAGCCCGGCTGGGGTTGCCTGGTGCAGAGTAGCTGCGCTCGGGAGGTGCTGGGCCCTGAACTGCAGGATGCGGCTGTCTGCTGCCTGTCTGAGCACTCCGTGCCTCAGTTTCCCTCTTGGGTGAGCAGGAGGGGCAAGCTGGAGGGAGGAAGGCTGAGGAAAGGCTGAATTTGGGGATGTGACAGCAGCTGAGGGTGGGGAAGCATCATCCCCACTGCCCTCAGCATCCCTCCAGCCAAGCAGCCTCCTGGCCGAGCACCC
>NW_010395503.1:2410-2665 GCF_000710305.1 Buceros rhinoceros silvestris | reverse complement strand
GGGTGGGGAAGCCTCATCCCCACCGCCCTCAGCATCCCTCCAGCCAAGAAGCCTCCTACCCGAGCACCCCCCTGGCCGCGCATCCCTCCAGCTGAGCATCCC
The DNA here is from genome assembly GCF_000710305.1 of Buceros rhinoceros silvestris. Lineage (NCBI taxonomy): Eukaryota > Metazoa > Chordata > Aves > Bucerotiformes > Bucerotidae > Buceros > Buceros rhinoceros. The sequence goes on along the minus strand of NW_010395503.1, from coordinate 2,563 downwards.
TTTGCCAGAACATTCCCCTGGCCGCGCATCTCTCCAGCCCAGCATCGCTTTGACTGAGCACCCCTCCCTCTGATCAACCCTCTTCCAGAGATCCCCTGGCCGAGCATCCCTCCAGCAGAGCACCACCGTGGCCGAGCCTCCCTCCGGCCAAGC
>NW_010395503.1:1913-2263 GCF_000710305.1 Buceros rhinoceros silvestris | reverse complement strand
CCCAGCCCGGGCGCGTGTCGTCTCCCCTTAACGACCCTGCCAATACCTCAAACTCCCCCCCGCGCCGGTGATGTCTAATTAAGCAGGACCCGCAGCGGATCAGCGGGGCAGCTGCCCATCATTACTGTCGCCTGACAATGGGAAGCGCCCGGCCCCGCTCCCCAAGAGCACTATTAGCCCAAATATTTGCTTCCCGTCTCCAGGGTGACGGGGTTGCCAGCGCTCACCCACATCCCTCCTTTGATCATTTTCCTCTTGATATTCAGTGCCTCGGTTCCCCGCGCTCCTCTCCGTTCCTCGCCTCACAGGGATGCGGGAGCCGGTGGCAGCCGCAGCATTGAGGCACAGGG
>NW_010395503.1:0-1795 GCF_000710305.1 Buceros rhinoceros silvestris | reverse complement strand
TCCCCGCCCCACGGGTGTGCGGGGGCGGGGGCCAGCCGCAGCATTGAGGCACAGGGATGCTGCCGCGGGGGTGAAGGAAGGGCTGGGGGTGGTGCAGATGAGGGGTGGGGGATGAAGGCAGGGCTGGGGGGCAACGGAGATTCTCCCTGGGGAGGGATGATGGGGAGCACAGGGAATACCTGAACTGTCTGGAAAAGGGACTGAAGGAAGCTGCTTCCCTTTGTTGCATGTTAATTTTTCCCCCCTTTTGGCCCTTTTTCACCCTGTCTCAGCTACTGAGGCTGCAAAACAGAGGATGGGGCCACGATCCTGACCTCTCGGGGGTAGATTGACTGGTTGCAGATTCAAACACTTGATGCAAACATCATGGCCACAACCACCATCTCCCCATGGCCACAACCACCATCACCACCATCTCCCCCTGCTCACAACCACCATCTCCCCATGGCCACAACCACCACCATCTCACCATCTCCCGCTGCTCACCACCACCATCTCCCCACATACAGGCAGAGCAGTTCAACGACCATGGGCAGGAGGATGGACCCTTATCAGTGGTTCCACGGTCCCTCCATTGCCCTGGGACAGCAGTATCCAGGTTGGCATCGCGGCAGAAGCTCCAGTGAGGACTGATCCAGCTTCTCCCACTCCACACCCCCCCTCCTAAGCACCCTTCCTGGAGTAGGTTTTTCCCAGCCCAGGGAGCCAAGCGGAGCCACGAGCAGCCCGGGCTTGTAGCCATCCCTCCCAGAACGCAGCCGGGTCAAACATCGGTTCTCGGGGTGGGGGAGGGAGCCTGGAAATTTTCCCCAGAAAAAGGGGAACTTCAGAGCCAGACGGGATGAGCTCCAAAATCTCCAGGGATCTGGCAGTGGTAAGGGAGGGACTGACAGCGCCGAGCGATTTCTAAGCAGCGTTTTCAAAAAACAAAGCGAAATCTTCGCCAGAAAATGTTATTTTGATCACTTCGGCAACCACAAGTCATTTTGAAGTGGTGCTTTGTGTTCAGAAGTGAACCCAAATATAGAGGAGATGGGGAAGGGATGTTGTTGGACAGGGTTGGGTCAGGAAAGACCAGGAGGGACCAGGAGCGATGTTATTGTATGGGGCTAGAAGGGACAAGAGGGGACCAGGAGGGACCGTCATTGGTGGGCCGGAAGAACGAGGGCAACATCATTGCTCAGGGCCAGGAGAGACATTGTCATGTGGGACCAGGAGGGACATGGCTGGAGAACCAGGAGGGATGTCACCGCAGGGCCGGGAAGGATGTCGTTGCAAGATGAGGAAGGGTGTTGTTGAACGGAGCAGGAGGAACCATCATTGGGGGGCTGGAAGGACCAGGGTGGCACCATTGCTCTGGGCCAAGAGGGACATTGCTGGAGAACCAGGAGTGACGTCATCACAGGGCCAGGAGGGACCAGGAGAACCTGGAGGGACCATTAGGGACAAGGCTTCAGGGCCAGGAGGGGTGCTGTGGTATGAGGCCAGGAGAGACATCATCGGAGGACCAGAAGACACCAGGAGGGCCATTGTCACAGGGATGGGTGGGACAGGAGGGCCACTGTCACCAGGTGGGAGAGCCTGGGGACGCTGCAGCAGCGGGGAAGTGGCAGCGTGGGTGGTGGGGATGGCTGCGGCGGCGTGGCCGGGAGAGACGTGCTCACCCACACTTTGCTGCGTGGCGGTGATTAAGTTGCTTCCCTTCGTTATGGTCCCTCGGGGAGGTGTTAAACAGATGCTAATAAAGACGGACGTTTCTGAAGTGGCACCTCCGGAGCCTTTCCATCCACCGAAT
>NW_010395502.1:6992-7937 GCF_000710305.1 Buceros rhinoceros silvestris | reverse complement strand
CGGACCCGAACGGGACCGTCGGCACCGTCGGAGCAGCCGTCCTGGGCAGCAGCCTTGTGATGAGTTGAAACTGGAGGAAAAAAATAGTATTTTACCGCATTTTCATGCACCCGATCCCGTGCTGCTCCTGCAACTGAGCCTCGCTCTTGCTTTTTTATCCTTTCAATAAATTTTTCCTCTCTATTTTCCCCCAGTCTCCATGGGCTTCCTGTGCATTAGCAGAAAAATAGGGAGAGCACTTCAGTGGCCTTTGAATCAGTTTCAAATTCCCAAAGACTTCACAGCAGAGCAGCACAAGTAGCTCAAAAGGTCCGTGAAAGCTTATACGTGCTGGAATTGAGATTGCTGCTGTCTTGGGGCTTGGGTCCTGTCCCTCCCCTCCAAGCAATCACCTTTTTAATTTTACACACAGGATTTGACAGGCATAGACCAAACTTTACGGCTTGGGAAGGACGAGGTGACTTTAAATTGTGTCTCAGGAAGGGCAAGCTGTGCGCATTTTGCTCGGAGGAGGGAGGCAGGATGGGTTTTCCAGCTGAAGTGCTTGTTTCTTGCAGAGTCCGACAGCCTGCAGGTATGAAACCCCAGAAGCTGAGGAGGGGGAGAGGATGATTTGGATACCTGGCATTTGACAATTTGACCCGCTCTTTCCAGTCCAACCACAGCCTCTGACGTGGCTCTGACACCCCAAATGCTGAAAGCAAATTTTAGCTTGTGCAAGAGCCGAGAGGGGAAGCAGAGTGGCATTTGGGGTATCCACTTCAGCAGGGGCTTGTGCCACCAGGGGATTTTGGCATCCCTGCCCACCCCTGCGCAGGCAAAGATGCAGAGGTGCGGTGTGTCAATGACATGCTCAGGGCAGGGCGAGCTCACGTGTCCCCTGCCTGTGTGGCAGTGGCAGGGTGGTCATGGCAGCAGTCAGGGCTTGTGGTCTGACTGCTGCCT
>NW_010395502.1:6497-6873 GCF_000710305.1 Buceros rhinoceros silvestris | reverse complement strand
GTGACGGGTGGTGTTGGTTCCGCCGCCCCCCCCCTGCCGTTAGTGTGGCTTGTTTGCCAGCAGAGAGCTGAGCTGGGAGGTGAGTGATGTGAAGGGCATTGGAAAAGTCTGGCTGGCTCTTCAAACCGTGGTGACCCCACGGGATGGATGACGGGAACCTCCACAGCACTGCTATGGCTGTGGGAAGGCACAGGGTGTCCTGCCCATGCCTGGGTGCCTGGCAGGAAGGGGGTTGTGGAAGGCTGATTTCAGTCTGAGCCGGAATCCACGGAGTCCTGAGTGAGTCAGTATCTGCATGTGTTAACAATAAATTGCAGAACCAAAATGTCAGAGCGATAGTAGAATGGGACACATCTAAGAATACAGCAGCTTGGCA
>NW_010395502.1:1056-6376 GCF_000710305.1 Buceros rhinoceros silvestris | reverse complement strand
CAGGAATGCTCCTTGTTGCATCACCCTTTTCTCACTCGAGGGCAGGGTTCTTTCTGCTCTCCCAAACCTCCCACCAGCTTAGGGATAGGAAAGGTTACAGCTGAGCCAGCCAAACTTTTCCAAACGGGTGCAAAGCTGTGCTGCAGGCACACCGGAGTCAGCATAGAGCAGTGCTTTGTTTGGTAGCAAACCCCCAAAAAAGTCTTGCCAGGGAAATGCTGAAAGTCCTGAACCTCCTCCAGATGTTGTATGAAAAACGCTAGAATGACTGCAGGTGATGCCAAGAGGCATAAATCCAGCCCAGTACCACCATGTTTCACAAAGAGGTGAACTGTTGGTTCATTTGAGCGCGGGTAAGGGAAAGAACATCATAAAATCATAGGATAATTCAGGTCAGAGGGACCTTAGGAAAACCGCTTTCAGGTTGCTTGGAACTGCTGGAAGCATTTTCTAGTCAAACCCAAATGTAGTCTCTGCTGGCACCTGATTACTCCTTGCTCTCCTCCCCGCAGTGGCCAGAGTTTCCGCTTGTTTTCAGGGCAATGCCAGCTGGGTTTGGTGCGCGGGCTGGCGGGGGCTGCCTGGCCGCGGAGTGAGGACAGCTAACAGCATTTCCCCTTCGCTACAGAGCAACGCTTTGGGTTTTGCTCCCGAAGAGAAATACAAATTTCCTCTAGAAAGGGGAAACAGTAACAATTTTTTTGTTTGCAGCAGATTGCAAAGGCAGTAAACGCTGATTCTTTCAGAGCCAGCCATGGATTAAGTCCATTATAAAATTAAAACAGATGGAACTCAATTTCACTTACAAAAAAGGACAGGAACCATCTGCAATAAGATTTAGCATTGCAAAGCTATTGTTACCATTCAAACCTTTGGTGAAGGGTTTTCTTTTCTTTCATAAAGTGTTCAAATGAAACAAATGTTTTATTTATCCATCTTCCCAAGATAATAATATTTTATTTAAAAAGATGACATCTCAAAAAAACCTGAGCTCTTGGTTCTAACAGAACGTGTAAAAACAAAGAAATGTTGTGAAACTCCAATGCTGAACCATTGGGGGCTTCGATAGGGAGGATGTAGCACGAGGAGAATTCCCTGTCCATTTTTCCTCTAAAAAACATTTCCTTGTGTTTGGGAACAATGTCTGATACTGAAAATAGATAATTAATGAGATAATGGGATACTGCATGTCACCTCCTGTCCAATGGGATTATCTGATGGCTAATTATGGACAGATTGTGATTAATGTGATTATGGATTGGATATTAATCTGATTCTGGATTGATCTAGTTATGTTTTAGTCTGCTCCAAATGGTTAATTGGATCTGAGATAATAGAAATGCAGCTTGCACCAGATTTTGCCACATCAGTTGATGAAGTATCTTTTGATCTGGGTGGGTTGCGAACAATAAATTATTTACAGCTGTTGAGAAAATGACTCTTCCTTAGAATGTAGCCATTCATTTTATTTTTGAGAGCCTTTGAAAACAAAATCAATATCCTTTTTAAAAGGAGATGTTGACAAAAGAAAGGCACGTACATAACTCACAAACAAATGTGACGAAATTAAACAGTGGTTAACCCGGTGGCCTAATGTCTGGTGATGCATTTGAATTGCTATGTGGAGCTTTGGGCTCAATTCTTCTGAGACCAGCAGGGGTTGGGAGCATTGCAGGGGAAGAGGGCCCAGCTCTGGGGAAAGTGGTATTGCACAAGAGCTACTGCCAGCCCTGCTATTGATTAAGAATCAGCCATGGTAACATGGCAAAGAGAGTCCTCGCCATTTTTTCCCCTCCGGGTAAGAAGGATTCAGAAAGTTCATGGACGCAAAAAGGACTCATTGGCCCATCTCATCTGGCCTGCTTCATACCAGACCGTGCAATTGGACCCAGTATTATTATTTTTTCCCCTCGCAGTGAGCCTGTTAAATTATGGTTGACCTCAGTCATGTCTGCCAGAGATGCATCTGGTCTTGATGTAGACTGCCAGCGCGGGAGAGGCTGCCCTGCTCCCTGCAAAGCCGCCGTGCTTGTTAACTACTTTCACTGAAATAGCAAATTAAGTTTATATTTTATGTTCAGTCTCCAGCCACTGGATCTCGTTACGCCATTATCTGTGGGATTAAAGGCAATGGGTAAGTTGTAGCATCTCAGACTTTGTGAAGGGGCAAGCGGGAGGTATGTTAGCCTTCGTCACCAGGTGGCATAAGCTGCAGGTAACTTCACCAGAAAGTGCTCCTCTCTCAACAGGCTTTGCAGTAAGAGTATCCAAAATCAAGCAGGTCTCCAAACACTGAAAAGAGAGGCCTACTGCAGCGGCTGTGCTTACACAAAAGTGTAATTCACGGAGCTGAATCCGAAGGAAAAAAGGAACTTTCCCTGAAGTGCTTGCAGACACGGGAAGCGCCCTTCCCCTGCGGTGACTTCATCGGTCCCAGCCTCTGCAGGAACGGCTTGGGCTGGCACAAGCAGGAATCCAGTGGCATCTGCTTTCCTCTCCAGCAGCTTAACGGGCAGAAAAAGCAGCTACCTGTTTAAAAAATAATGCTGCTATAGCCTGGTGGAGAATTTTACACATATCTCCCATTAGCAACAAGGCGAGCTGTGGAGGATGAGGGTGGCAGGTGGCGAAACCCAGCCTCTGCAGGAACGGCTTGGGCTGGCACAAGCAGGAATCCAGTGGCATCTGCTTTCCTCTCCAGCAGCTTAACGGGCAGAAAAAGCAGCTACCTGTTTAAAAAATAATGCTGCTATAGCCTGGTGGAGAATTTTACACATATCTCCCATTAGCAACAAGGCGAGCTGTGGAGGATGAGGGTGGCAGGTGGCGAAACGCCCATTGCAGGTGTCTGCACTGGGAGGGGAGCAGAGCTCTCCCCTCTGGTATTGCCTCCCTCATCCTCCACACAAGCCACCGCCACTCCTGGGCAGGACGAGCTGCCTTCCAAGGTAACCTAAGCCTTTTTTTTCTAGGAGGTTACGAGGGTCCCTTTTTGTCCACGACCTCAGCAGAAGGGGCTTGTTTAACTCCCCCTGTTCTCTAGGAATATGCAGCAAACGTGATGTCATGTTGCTCCCTGACTCCCTCGTTACTTGATCGGCACACGGAAATGATTAGTGAGAGGAGTTTATAAGGAAGGGAACCTGTGGGGATTTTATGGGGTTAGTATTAGGGGTGTTTCTGCTGTGGGGAGGCTTTGGGGAAGCTCTTTCCTCTGTACCCCACTTTGGAAATACGGCTCATGGTGCAGTCCCGTGCCAGAGGCCTCACGAAAGACCCGCAGCTGATCCGAGACACTGGTGAGCAGCTGCAAGACGAGCTGGGCAGAGCATTGAGCACAACTGCGGTGGTGTTTTATTATAAAGGAATTCAAATGTCAGACATTTTTGTGCCAGTAAGGATGAGGACCAGCGAGCAGGACCTTGCGGAGATGTGTCCTCCATTGCGCAGCAGGTCCCAGATTTGTGGCTGTGGGAAGGGGTGAATGCAGGAGGATGGGCAACGTCCTGGGGTGGCTGAACCACTTGGGTAGTGCGAGCTTGCAGCTCTTGGGCACAAAATACGTCTGCAGCAGAGATCTCCCCTGCTGCTGCTTCTGAGGTGGGTTTTTGTCCCGTCCCTCCGTGCTGCTGTTGTCTGGAGCCGGGCTGCAGGTCCTGCCCATCGGCTCAGAGAGCCCCGCGGCGCTGTAAGCAGGTTGCAGTTGCTTTACCGTTATTGGATTTTGACAGATTAGGAGGCGAATCCTTTCGTGCGTTGGGGAAGCTTCCCAAATGAAGCTCTTTTAATTTATCTGAGTCAGCTATCCCCAGGGTGATTGCAGGAGGAGTAAGCTAAGGATGACCCGTGACAGAGGAGACCATCATAGCGATAATAAAAAAATTCCTGCCCTTCACTAAATCCCTTAGTCATGAGGCTGTATTAGCTGGATTCCATATGTTTTAATTAGGAATTATGTATTTTAAGGGAACCAAAATCCGATTCCAGTGGTGACATGATTACATATTTGTAATGGTTCTTGTTTCGTTTGGCTTTTGTAGAGATACCAATACAGGCACCTGCTCCTGTGTGCAACCATGTTTTTAAAATCTGGAGTAATCGGTGTTGTTTATTGCTCTTTTCCTCTTTCCCCCTCTCCCAATAGTGTGAAAAAATGTAATTCCCTTTTCAATGCAGAAATTGGGTCAGCAGATCCTAATGAAATAATCCTGGATAACCATACAAGGATCTGCTTCCACTAATTAATGACTAATTTTTCTTTCAAAATACAAAGTCCTGCCCATTGCTTGCAGTGGGCAGCGACTCCACCTTCAGCGGCACCTGTCTGCTGCCTGAACTACCATGCGTATTGTTGTCACGCCCTAGGTGGGAACGTCAAACAGAAAAAATCTTTTGCCAGTATGGATCATGCCGGTATAACCCCTACCTGACGACAGTTATAAGCTCCTAAAACACTGCCATAAGTGATCCAGACTTCCTTTGTGCTCCGGGGCGTAATCCGCACCAAGCCAGTTTCAATAAGGATTATGCGCATCTGAAGTGTTGCTGAGGTTTTGAATCAAAATTATAAACAGAAAACACAATAAAGAGCCCGTCATGTCTCTGGATTGGTGACGCTACACCTTGAGACCCGATCTTGACAGTGTCACTCTGCTCACAAAGATACACTGTGTGCTCTTGGGCCAGAGACCCAGTGAGAGGATCAGTTACTCCGAGCTAGGACGCAGCTGGCTCCGTTTTGACTGTAGCGGACTTCTGCTTGGGTCTGGGGTATTAAAAACAGATGAGATTGGTTGGTTCTTTTTTGTGCTTCTGAGTTTTTAGGTACATATGGTATTTCTTTTTATTAAAGATTTTACCCCCGTGAAATGTGCATATTGGAAGCTCAGTTTTGGAGCTTAAAATAGGGTTATAAGATCATGTGCCACACTTCTAATGAGTAAAACACCTTAATTAAAAAACCACATTGGCCAAATGAAGGATACCCAGTATGTTCTTATTCTGTATCCTTAGTTTGCTTTCATTGTTCCTTTTGCTGGATTTCCTCGAGTGCAGGCAGGGATTTCTACACTGTATAACTCTTCACATCTCTGTAAGGTTATGCTGCATCTTAACTATCTCTCAAACTGGCGGTAAAGAGCCGCTTTGATTATTTATTCTCAAACCCACCTCAGAGTCCCGTGACTTCAGCAAAATCATCCTTCCTCTCATCTTCGTGAAAACGAGTTTTTTTTCCCCCCACCTGGTCACTTCCTCAGTCCAGGAGACGCACCGGCAGCCCCAGAAACCCATTCCATTTTCCCCCTTTCCAGGGACTGGC
>NW_010395502.1:0-971 GCF_000710305.1 Buceros rhinoceros silvestris | reverse complement strand
TCCCTCCCTCGGCCCAGGAGACGCACCGTCAGCCCCAGACACTCATTCCATTTTCCCCATTTCCAGGGACTGGCTGAAGGGAGGAGCCAAGTCCGGGCAGAAGTTGGAGCAGCTCTGGAGCTACTTCAACCTGTACAATCAGGCACAGGCGCTGAAGGATGGCTGGCACCTCCTTCAGCTCTCCGCTGCACACCCTCCCCTGGGGAGCTCAGCTAGTGCTCTGGGGGCAGGAGGCTGGGACATGCAGCTGCTTTTCCTCTGTTGCAGAGGCACTGGAGATTCGAGACATGAAAATTGCCCATTCAGGCGCTGGTTAGCCTTTGCTGTAAAGCAGTAGTGCCTTCCGCTGTCTGATGTGAAAGTCTTGTGGCAGAATAAATTTCAGGGGTGAACCTGTGCCAAGGCCGTGGCAAAGGCAATCTGCCTTTTGCTTTCCTATGAGGCGCCTCCGAAGCGCAGAACGGATCACTGACGTGCTGCAGATCACCGCTCATTCTTGGGAGAGCGGCCCAAGGGCCATAGCTGTTCAGAGTTTGGGTTGTTTTTTTTCTCCTCAACCACTTCAGGATGGCTAGTAAGAAACTTCCATCATGGCTCGCTATCTGGCGATTTCCAGGATGGGAACATGCCAAATCCACGTGCGGTCGGGGCTCCTGGGCTGGCAGACTGGTTACTCCAGTGTGATGGCTCCTGCCAGCTTTTCCAGAACAGCAGCTTTTCAGGGAGCCACAGCGCAAGCCTTAGCAGGGAATTTGGCTTTGAAACATTTTGCTTAATTGATTTTTTTCAAATCCCTTTCCTTGCCACCCGGAAAAAAAAATCTGGAAGTATGGAAAAAACCAGCGAGATTTTTCCTGGGTAACCCTGGTGCTGTGGAAGGGGCAGGCACAAAATGTCTTGCCTTGGTTCTGAGATATTAGGATAATAAATAATAATATAAAAGATCTATTAATTATTCAGAGCAAATGAGC
>NW_010395501.1:0-1780 GCF_000710305.1 Buceros rhinoceros silvestris | reverse complement strand
TGTGGTCCAGGGTGGCCGAGAGTGCAGAAAAGACTGACTCGTGGGCACAGCGCGGCTTTTTTTAAAGCAGAAACGGCGCGAAAATCAAACAGACCCGTGAAAACTTTTAACCAATGAAAAAAATGGAGATGCAGCTGACGTCACATGGTAGGGAATATAATTGGATAGTTAAAGCAAATTCCCCTAAAAAGGAGATCTTTTGCTAACCCGTCACAAGGTAGTAAAAGGATGTGTAGATGTGGTGTTGAGGGACATGGTTTAGTGGTGTCTTGGCAGTGCTGGGTTAATGGTTGGACTTGATGATCTTAAAGGTCTCTTCCAATCAATGTGATTCTGTGATTCCCAGAAGATTTTAAGGTCTGCAAAGAAGGAGCTACATTTTTGGGTGAAAGACTTTTAAATTCATGCTTAGGTTTTTTTAACAACCGTTTTTCATGTTTCGTGAAAAGCATTCATCTGAAATCCTGGGAATAGGGATGGTTTGCATATAAGAGACCTTTGACAGAAAACTTTTGAGCAATCCTTAAGCAAACCAAGCGGAAGCTGAAGAGCTCTCCTTACCCCGTCTGTGTAATTTAGCACTTGAGCAAACCAAAACGCTGGTGTTCCGAACACAAGGAAGGAATACTGAACTGTGTTAGCAGTGCAGTAATGCCAATTTTACAAGGAAGTTACGAGTGTATTTATTCTTGTACTGCACCTATAAAACAAATCCACAAACATCAGAAGTGCCAGAAATCCAAATCCTGATAAAATCCGTATTGTTTTTAGATAAAGAGTCTGGTCATATTTCCAGGACCAGAGAAATTTGTAGAAAACACTACTTGTCTCTACCAATGCCAGAACAAGCTTTAGCCTGGCATAAAGTGTAGGTTCAAGTTTTTAATCTTGAACATGAAATGTACTTTGTTTGCCCAAACTCTAGGAGTGAGTTGAATTGGCACTGAGGTAGTTTGGCACTTCCTAAGAATGCCCAGACTTTGCTGCTCTAGAAGAACTTTTCAAACTCTGCGCTGGGAGGCTGGACCAAACTGCCCGAAAGAATTAGTTTCTCCATGCTAGCAAAGAGGTCCCTGCTACGTACAGAGAAGAAGCTCTGTGTTATCTGCTTTAAAACCTCACTGCTCTTTGTTCAGGGTTTGCACTATTAAGTTAGGCTTAAATACGGTCCTGAGATTAAGATGGAGAGAGGAATGTCGTGATACCAAAGCCAGGAGCTCCACGTTGTGGTGATGACGGTGGTCACACGGCTGCCAAGCAAAAAGTGGATGCGCATACACTTAAGAGAGACTTACCCCATTTCGAGCAGAGGGGACAGGGGTGTGACATGTAGCAGAGCATAGGGGCACAACAGGTTTACCCCTGTGTACAAGCTCTGTTGGTGCGTGAGGGCTGGAAACGCTGTTTGAGGACCGTGCTGCTGCCGTGCTGACTTCATGATCAGTATCTGGGGTTGTGGTGACAGACAGCAGCTGTTGCTAGGACACTGTGAGTGTGCACTGTGTGTTGCTGTGTTCCAAGTGCATGGCTGCACCTGGCGACTGTGTCTGTGGTGGTAGAAGTGTGTGCAGGAGCGCAGCTCTACCAGCACGGCTGTGCAGGTGACATTCCAGGGCGGTGTGAGTGCAGGTGTACCTCTGCAGGTGTCTCTGAGGGGACAGGGGAGCGATGTGGGCAGCAGGGGTGCCTTTGGGTAGGTGTCTCTCCGGGTGGCGCGTTCCTGTGTGACTGCTTTGTGGTGTTCCCAAGGCTGTGAGGGTGCCGGCACGTCTCTCTCGGT
>NW_010395500.1:0-1658 GCF_000710305.1 Buceros rhinoceros silvestris | reverse complement strand
CATGTTACAAATGACATGACAAGAGGGAACAGCCTTAAGTTGCGTCAGGGAAAATTTAGGTTAGATATCAGGAAAAATTTCTGTATACAGAGGGTCATTACGTATTGGAACAAGCTGCCCAGGGAGGTGGTGGAGTGCCCATCGCTGGAGGGGTTTAAAAGCCATGTGGGTGTGGTGCTGAGGGACGTGGTGTAGGGACCCTGGCAGTGCGGGTGGATGGCTGGACTCGATGATCTTAAAGGTCTCTTCCAACCAGACGATTCTGTGAAGGGCTAAGTGTACAGAAAGGGCTCTGTGCTAAACACACACAGGTTAATTTTGCTTTGGTCTGCAAAAATACACCTTGACAGCTACAACCTTGACAGATTTCAACACCCAAACAGAATAAAGTTATAGACTTGTAGAAATAAAGTTATAGAATTTAAGAATAAAGGCTGCCTTCAAGACCCAAATGTCTGCCCACAAGGGCTGAACAGCTCCAGCAGAAAGGTGAAGTCATTTGCACAGGTGTACAACCTTCTTTCCTCAATATTTCATTCCGTGACAATTCTCTAGTGCCAGATCAAAACCAACACTACACAAAGCCTCTTACTTGGAACCATTTCAGAAACCATCACTGGGTAAGGAGCAAAGCCCTCCAACATTTTTTTTATATGAGAAGGTGTTACATAGATGCACAGAGTTCACATAGTTCACTCTGGAAGAACAAACATTCTGCTCCTGGTCTCAGCTCCCCACAGTTGGGGCTTTCTTGATTAAATCCATTAAACTACTCTCTCTCTTTCAGAACTTTTCTTTTTCACCCCTGAAGACATAAGCATAAAAATTCTCCATCCACTTCAGCGAGAAAGGGACAGGCACGAATATTTGAATACTCTTCTTTCCACATATCTTTTGTTTGTCCCTTAAGGACCTACACCTGTATCTGTGACAGCAGCAGAAAGACAAGAGCCCAGGTTTTGTCAGCTACTCGGGACCACTGCGTAAGACGAGCTGTTAGACTGCGGTGCAGTGTTGTCTCAACCTCCAAAAGCACAGCAGGACTCTAGTCGTTATCTTGAGGAGTAAGGGTACACTGGGAACACGTGAACATAGGCAGCAGCTTATCGCAGTTCCACAGTACTGAGAGAGATTTTGGAAAGAAACTGCATGCCATCAAGCAACAAAGCATTCTTTAAAAGGAAGATCCAACAGATGTTTGGCTACCTTCATGGGAAAGCCCTGACTTTTGGGATGGAATACAACAGTAGGAGCGAGTAATTAATCTCTTACCTTTACCAGCTGCTTTATCTGTGCACCTGAAAAAATACAGAAGGCAAGCATCAGAGACAGCTTCTATAGCATAGTGGAGGAAACAAGAAACTGGACTCCCAGCTGTGCACAGCCCCATTGCCTTGCTCTCAATACACTGGTTTCAACCCATTACACCAAACATGGATTACTTCACCCAGACAAAGCTTAGGTGAACTATAATAATACATCAGCAAGTGCCCAGTCTGGCCTGTAACAGTTATGTCTAATGCAGAGGGGCTGTCCTTAGAGCAAAGCACATCAGCGACATTCCTACACGTCCCCAGCATACGCCTGCACGTGGCTGGTTCGCTACTCCAGAAACCCAGCGGCCGCGAGCAGCAGTCACCGCCTCACGGGAAAATCAA
>NW_010395499.1:0-4114 GCF_000710305.1 Buceros rhinoceros silvestris | reverse complement strand
GAGATTTAGGTTAGATATCAGGAAAAACTTCCTCAGAGAGAGGGTTGTGAAGCACTGGAACAGGCTGCGCAGGCAGGTGGTGGAGTCCCCTTCCCTGGAAGTGTTTAACAGACGTGTAGACGTGGTCCTGAGAGACATGGTTTAGGGACCCTGGCAATGCCCCAGATTTGGTGCATGGGCTTATTTTTCTGGGGGAGCAGGACTTTGCATTTTCCCTTGTTGAATTCTGTGAGGTTCCTGCCAGCCCATTTTCCCAGCCTGTTGAGTTCCTTCCAGATGGCAGCACAACCATGAGGTGTATCAGCCACTCCTAGATTTGTAGCATCTGCAGACTTCCCGAGGGTGGATCTGCATCAGCAACTGGCTCGTTAAGGAAAATAAACAGTACTGGACCAGGTACTGACATCTGGGACACACCACTACTGCCTGTCCTCCCGCTGGACTTTGAGCCATGATCACATCCTTTTGAGCCCCACAGTTCATTCAGTTTTCAGTGCACCTCTGTGTCCACTTCTCTAGTTAATACTTCATCATTTTTGTCATGGGAGACAGTATTGAAAGCCTTCATTTCAACTTGTAATCAGTTGTAACCCTTAACCCTTCTTCTGTTTAATAATTGCAACTCTCCGACTTTTCCGATCTTGTATGTGTACAGCTGTTCACCCCGGCCCATTAATTTGCACCTTGTATTTTCTAGCTGTTCTTCCACACTGACAAAGATGAATTGGTCTCAGGTCATGGTTTTCTAGCAAAGTTTTCATCTTCTTTTACTAGTGTCATCTAGACCACGTGTACCAATTTTTTTTATTAAAATGTGATGTAACATGTCCAAAGTCTCACAATCTCATTTTCTATGTGGATTTAAGGGTAAACCTTGGTAGGTTTGATCACCACTCTCTCCAGACAAATGGAGCCAAAGGCTAACAGTTCTGATTCTCTGTTGGGTGATCTAAAAAAGGCAGTCAAACCTATTTTGGTAAGACTGTTAAATTACATCTTTAAAGACAAGCAAAAAGTAGGTCGGGGAGAAGGAAAGTGGTTACAATATTACACTACAGAAGTGAATGCTAATTATGGGATAAGAGTGTGCTTTTTTCCATAGAGAAAAGATAAGGTGAATAGTTAGAAACTGCTTTCTTTCCATAAAGCATTATCTCGTAAAACATTTCTTACGCACCTTGATTGGGATCACATGTCAGCAAGACTCAATGCAAACAGGACTTAACTGAGGCAGGACAAGCTTGCTCCTCAGCTGCGATATTGAAAACAAAAAGCATTCAAGAACCCTCAGAATGCAAAGTAGTAAAATCACTGCTCCTAAGTGCTGTAAATCAGGCGAGTACAGTGGCACACGCTGTCTGTTGCTGTTGTCCTAAAAGTGCTGTAAATCAGGCGAGTACAGTGGCACACACTGTCTGTTGCTGTTGTCCTAAGCCTGTCAGCTTTTCTTCTTCTGCTGCATGGTTCGGATGTGCAACATCCCCAGAGCTGAAACATGCCACACAAATCGCCAGTCAGGACACTATTTTCTTTAGAAAGACCCAGGGGATTTGTTATAATGGATGTCCTTAGGGGGAAGCTCTGTTCACAGTACAGTACAATGGAAGAGTTAAAAAATGTTCGTTCATGGATACATGTTGGGCGTAAACTTACCACCAGGTACAACACTGTGAAAGAACGTAGAGTGACAGAACTTCAGCATCTCCTGGAACGCTTGTCTCTGCACCGTTTTTGCCTAGGCTATACACACAAGATGAAGTGCTAGAGACAGGGTGAAGGACCATTTGTGATCATTGTACAGGTTCAGCTATTACATACCTAAACTTAGCAGAGTCACAAATCAGGCTCGATTCAACATAATACAGGTCAGAACACAGATTTATGAAAAGGACTGAGGAATTGCTTATGGTGATGCCACTTATCGCAGAGGAATGGTGTTGTAAACGTACTTCAGAGGATTCAGACCCAGATAGCTGTAGCCCACCTGTGTTTGTTGTGGCACTGTGGAAATTCTGCCAAAACTGAACCTCCAGTGATTTAGGGCATTTCTGTTTGTGGACTTCCTCTCATGTCTAAATGGACTGTATAAACCTGTGCACTTTTGAGTATAGACAATTGCACCCATGATGTGGAGACAGGCATTTGTTTTCCGAAGAGCTTTATAAAATCCTTGAGCTTTCTAACAGTTTTTCAGACCGTCCCTGGGTCAGAACTGTTGATTCTGAAAAATAACACTTCACAGGCAGTTAGGTAGCAAAGTAAAACAAGCACTTTCTAGTATAACACTACATATTTGAATAGCCAATTCATCTGAAATGCAACTACACACAGAAACTGGTATTTGACTGATGTACTGCACATAGATCTGAGAGGACATGCAGGAATAAAGAGCAGAGGAGATCAAGACAGATCACTCTCTTCTATCAACTCCATTTACATTAAAAGGCATGAGATGACTCCAGTCATTATGAAAAACATATATGTTATATATTATACTCCAATCAGTAAGTATAAACCACCCAGGTTTGCCTACTTTGCTTTGCAAAGAGGCTGAATCAGTAACCCTCAGACACAAACTATCGAGTTCATGCCTCCATTCACCTTAACACGAACATCATTACCTCACATCTTCAGTGATAACTACTCAGCTTTTTAAAGAATGATGATTAAAAGGGCAGGATTATATTGTCACGTGCGGAAAAACTGCAATGGACAGATTGTAGAGAAAAGAGGGGAGAAATAAATTATGCTGACTAGAGCCCACGCTATGTACAGTGGACTAGCAGGGTGTAAGGGAAGAACAGCTCCACTTTCCACAAGCTTGAAGCAACCAGGAGTCAGCTTTCAACCCTTACAATATAGATATATTTGAGCTAACATTTCCTATTGAGAAAGGACTGTGTATCTCCACCAGGTGTGGCACAGCAGCATGCCCTACCCCACACAGCCTCAGAGCAAGCAGTTCCTGGTACTCAAGACAACCTTTCAGGGGCATAGTCTTCCATGAGTTTCATTGTGGGAGGTGGTTCGCCTCCTGGTCCTTGAAGCAGAGCAACTAATACGGTTTAATGAATACTGCACACACGCTGTTTAGCAGCATGGGGATTGGAGGTTTTTGGAGCGCGCGGAACACCACTATTTCCCAGTGGCACAGGTTTGTTGAGGATTTTGGCAGGAGACAGATAGTATTTGCACTTCAATCTAATTCCTTGGCATCTGGGCCCTGTAAGAGACCAAGAAAACATTTTATCTTGACCTTGCTCACACTGGTGCACAGCCTGAAGAAAGACTGTCACTCAGCGTCAAGAGCCAAGGGACCAGCCTCTACCTCGCGCTTTCACAATGCCACTTACACTTTTCCTTAAGAATGTGTTCCTGGGAGAACTGAGTGAAATGTCTATTCTCAGTTTTTACAACACGGATGCTACTCCAGAGCCTGAACAGTCCAATTTTGGTCCCTTTCCCATACTGTTTTATTTAGAGACTGGTGAAAGGGAGGTGGCTGTCCTGTGTGTGAATCAGGAGTGTCCCTCACTCCTCTTCCCCTGCCCAGCACACACAAACATTGGGCAATATAAAATGTTTAAAAAAAGAAAAAAAAATAAATAAACAAGTATGACCACATCTGCTTACCAGTGGTCAGGGTGCTCACATGCCTTAGCATTGGCTGTGGTTCAGAAGAGTGAATGGAAAAGACTAGGCTGACAGAAGTTGTAGGACCAGGCAGCTCCTTTTGTAGATGGCATGAGCTGGCAGAAGAAGTCGACCGCTCCTCCAGCAAAGGGAAAAGGGGGAAGTGGCGTATCAGATTTCCTTCTACAGTCTCTTTAATAAACAGACATGCATGTCCTTGTGTTGTCAGCCAGCAGTAAACATCTTTCCCTGCTTAATAAAGAGCCTTATTATGTTAAAATAATATAAATAAAGTACTGGAGGTTTGTTTTGTTTTGTTTTGTTTTGTTTTGTTTTGTTTTGTTTTGTTTTGTTTTGTTTTGTTTTGTTTTGTTTTGTTTTGTTTTGTTTTGAAGAACAATGCTAAAAAAACAAAACACAAAAGTGAGAGAGACATGAGCTCTGATGCAGGGACCCGGAGCGGTGCAAAACACAGCAAGAA
>NW_010395498.1:0-735 GCF_000710305.1 Buceros rhinoceros silvestris | reverse complement strand
AAAGGAAATAAATTCCTCTTGCCCTGAGGCACTCTGTGGGTGCTGCTTTCTCCTGGGGTCGTTCCCTGACCCCCTCACCACCCCACCAACGGCCAAGGGCCCTCCGAGCCCCAGAGCCATGTTGGGAGGGATGTAGCTGAGACAGAAGCAGTGCCAGGACAGGACACCTGCCCCACATTCCCATTTCACCCTCCCCAGACAGCCTGTCCTGGGTTAAAAACTATTTGACTGTTAAAACGAAAAGGTTTCGCGACTGTCGAGGTTTGGCTGGAATGTAAACCCAGGAAACCTACACAGAAAGGGAGCTTAACAGCTCGCTGAGGCTTGAATTCAAGGCTTTGTTTGGGCAAAGGAAAAACAAAAACACAGGCTTAATGTAAAGGAAGTGAGATCAGGAGAGCTTTAACAGTGAGAAGCCCAAAGGTAATCATTTAAAAAGTCAGGCAGTACTGGAGAGATATATAGAGGGGCCGCTCGCTGAGGCTTGAAGTCAAGGCTTTGTTTGGGCAAAGGAAAAACAAAAACTCAGGCATAATGTAAAGGAAGTGAGATCAGGAGAGCTTTAACAGTGAGAAGCCCAAAGGTAATCATTTAAAAAGTCAGGCAGTACTGGAGAGATATATAGAGGGAGAGATTGATAGATAAATAAATAAGCATATACAAATGCAATTCAGTCTCCCATGTAGACCCACATCTCCCGCTGTGAGAAATGGAACGTTAATTCGCGTCACTAAG
>NW_010395497.1:3075-12192 GCF_000710305.1 Buceros rhinoceros silvestris | reverse complement strand
TATATTATATATATTTACAATGAATTATTTTTTGTATTGATTTAAAAATGGATGTCCTGATCCACCTAGCAAATTAGTCTCTTTTTTAACAGCTATTTGCTAAACGCTGTTCTTACACAGAATTTCTTAATTTTCACCATCCCGAGGTGGAAAATACTTTGCTTTCAGGGAAAATGGTATATCATTAATTTATTAACTAATTGGTAATGTACAAAACAGTTAATCGTTTATAGGGTTGTTGTGTTTTTGTAATTTAAATGGCATTTCTATGCAGGCAGCACAGAGAACTAGTAGATATATCTCTCAGACTTTACTAGTTTTCAGATCTTTAAAAAAATAAATATTTACAGTATATAACTAATTTGGGGGAATTAAACTTTTGATTTATTTGTGTTTAAAAACTGCCGTGTCAGATGACTATTCTTATCAAAACCAAATCCTTTAAGGGGAAAGGCTTTTTCTCTCGATACCCCTCACTTTAACAGTTTAGTTCTTTAGCAGTGTTTCCCATGGCCAAAAAGCAGAATCATTCCACATGCCAAGAAAAAAAAAAAAAAGGAAGATTTTCAAGCGGGTTCCTAAAGTAGGAAAAGACACGGATTTGTCTCTAACCAGAGCAGAACGTACTGCTCTAAAAGGAGCTGAGCATCTCCCCGAGATGCACATGCATCGGATTAACTGCAATTCTCTTCCCCGAGCCGGGTAATGGGTTCCAGAGCTCGGGGCCTGGATCTCCTGCCCTTCAGACTCTCCCTCTGTAGTAACCTCAGTTAAAACTGAGAGGTTGTTCAGAAGGCAAATGGGCCCTAGGAACATCAGCATCTTTTGAAGGGATGAGTCCGTGCTGACGCCAGGATTTCCCCCGATCCGCTCGCTGCCGGTAGGGACAGCACTGGCCCCCTCCGGAGTGTCGCTGTTGTGTGTCTCGCTTTGCGGAAGTCTCGTGCTTTTACTTTCGGAACAGTCACTGGTATGGCCAGGCAACAGGAGTGCAAATTACACTGTTCTACGTGGTGGTGGTTTTGTTCGTTGGGTTTTTGTTTTAGGGTTTTTTTTTTTTAATTGGGTAAAAAAAGTATTAAAATCTGTTAACTTTTGTACTGGCAATAAAATGTTTCTACAGATATTAATGTTAAAATTA
Organism: Buceros rhinoceros silvestris; assembly: GCF_000710305.1. Lineage (NCBI taxonomy): Eukaryota > Metazoa > Chordata > Aves > Bucerotiformes > Bucerotidae > Buceros > Buceros rhinoceros. Next base: position 11,051 of record NW_010395497.1, on the reverse strand, counting down.
CAAAATAAATGTCATGCAGCTTATTTTTCCTAATCCTTTGTGTCATACAAAATGGTTTCCTGGACATCAAGTGATGGAACTTGTCCAGAAATGCTTCCTCTTGGCTTGATCACAGATCCCGTATTACAAAGCAATTCTTTCAGGACTAATACTTCTGCCTCCGTCTTATAAAACGTCTGCTTGTGAAGAACAGGGGTTATTTGAGTCAACATACGTACAAACGTGGTGTGGTGGGCCCCTATTGGCTGGAAAATCCTAACAGATGGAGAGAGCCATCATGGAAAAAATATAACAGTGTGTGGGGAGGTAACCTCAGAACAGCGAGTGTTTGAGGCAGAATGGGAGCTGCAGGGTCGCGTCACTGTGGCAGGTTAGCCAGAAGAGCGTTCTTGAACTCATCTTCACTACGTGCTGTAAAGGTGCTCCAGACACTAAACGATTCTTTTATTTCTTTTCATCTCTTTCTACTTTGACCAGAAATCCCGTACCGATCCCAACGGACCTTCTAAAAACGTCCTGTTAAAAACTGTTGTTTTCCAGCGAAGGATTATCTGATTGAAGACTTCCCCCTGGCTCTAGCAAAAGCCACCAGTTCCCTTTCCCCACGACACCTCTCACTGCGAGCGGCAGGGGTAGCTCCTGCCTGACGGGAACCCCAGTGCTCTTATTGACACCCCTCTGGGTTTACGGTTCTCGTGAAGGGTGTCGGAGGATCTTGGAACTTGCTCTGCTCATACTGAAATGAATCTAAATGTATATTTACTACTGTGATACCTTTTTAAAATACCGTCCATGAACACCCAGAAACATGATGGAAAGGTGCTATTAGATAAAGTAAACTCCGTTGTTGCTTTGTTTTAAGTGGTTTATTTGCTTTTCCTGTGTTAGTTTTTTGTTTTAGCTCTCAAAGATTTAGATTTCCACCTTGGAGATAGACCCCAATTTCACAAACGTTGGCTGAAGGATATAATGTCATTTTCCTAATTTTATAGTGTAACCCGTGGGTTAAGGGATTTTCCTTCTGCCGAAGACTCTCCTCAATTGCCTGCTGACTAATTTCCTTCTGCGAAAACCAGCATTCGCACTCTCCAGATCAGGGCACAGAAGCCTTTGGTTTCTGGGGGAGAAGCAGAACATCCTCTGTGTGTGGAGTTGCAGGAAATGAGGCAGCAGAAAGTAAAATCTGGCACTGAAATTTGTCTGGAGGGGAAGTACTCTGTCTTGCCGAGCCTACCTTGGGCCCTCCGTGGGAAGAGGGGGTCAGCGATGTGAGGCGCTGCCTCCTCCGAAGATGAAGTTGTCATTAATAACAGGAGCAGTAATGGAGAGTAGCATTATGTCAGGAAGTGAATGTATATTGATGTGGATAACAAGGATTATCTTCTGTGTGTGACTGGTTTCCTGCAGCGCCTAATTGTTTCTTGTCCCCCATTTAAGTATTGATTCAAATCGACTCAGCGTAGTATGTGGGAGAATGTGGAAACCAGGCTTGTTATGGCTGAAGAACATAAGCAAGTTCTTATTGCCTGTTTTGGGTTTATCCTCACTTTTTTACCGTAATACCAAGTAGCGTGGGCTACACACATCAGGTAAGAATGTACCCTCTGTCACTTTTTGTCTAGATTTTGTATCATTCAGTATCTGCTCTGGTTTTACGAACATAAGAGTTGAACCGTGTTCTGCATTGCCGGTCAAAAGACAAGGAAGTTCACTTTTATTTCTGGAAGTAGCATGAGCAAAGCTGTGTACAAAATCTACTTGTTTTCATGTCCAGCCCTTGAGAAAGGAGCACCACAAACTCCTGAGGTCTAGAGACTGTCATATAGTGGGGAAAAAAAGGTGATCTCAATGTTAATTGAACCAAGAGAAGGTTAAGAGTTGCCTTGATTAGGGTATCTACGCTGCTGTTAGAGTGAAATAATTTTAGTAATAAAGCTCTCTTAGATAAAAGCTCCAGATCCAGTGCCTGGAAGGTGGAACAAAGCCCATCCAGGCTAGGTGGGGAGGCACACCTTTGGGGTGGCAGAAGTAATTGGTGATAGGAGCAGCCTACGGATGGGAACCATTGACCTTCCCTTGCTGGAGCAAACGTGACCCATGGCTCAACAGTGAGCCAAGGCCAGCGGTGACGTGAGCTGCTCATAAGATTTCCTCCTGTTCTCCAGGTCTGTGGTGGGAAAGCTTATGCCATGCAGAACCTGATTGGTGAGTTTTGGAGTCTTTCTGTAGTCCAGGAAATTCCAAGTATGTACAGAGTGGCTGCTCCCATCAGCATCCGTTATTGTTTAAGGAAAGGTAAGGAAGTGTTAGAAGACCAATCCTTTAGCAAACCTTGCAGAGACCTTCATATGCTTTAGATTCATTTCTTACTTTTAAGTAGCCTAACAGACTCGAGGGAAAAAACCGAGGCAAAATAGCTGCTATTCATTGAAGGCAAAAAAACCCTAAAAACAAAAAAAGAAAACCCAACAAAAACCAGAGAAGGGGAAAAGAAAGCCAACCAATGCCTTTCTTTTGGAAGGTCATCTGTCCATTCTGAAATAAGGAAGTTCTGTATCTGCGTAATTTGATCTAATTATTATAAAAATATTTCACTGATTTTTCCACAGTAGACGTATGAAATTTGTTGTGGGGAAGCATACGTTACCAGCAAAAGGTGACACGCTCGGAAAGACCATTGGTCCTTCTGATGCCAAACTCCTCTTACCCAGATTTTCCATAAAACTCCTGAAAGAGAAGACAGAGGCAGTCATTCTCTTCACAAGGACTTCGGGGTATTTCTATCTGGCTTTTAGAAACAATTTCTTCACTGTGAGACCACTTGGACCCTTGGAAAAGCTGCCTAGAGCATCAGGGGAATCTGCCAAGGACTCTTAAAGATGTTCAGAGCAGGTAGCCAAGGAGTCTAGCCAGGTTTCCCTGGCACAGCTGTGTGTTCAGGGCTATTCGGGAGCATGCGGTACTTTCTTGTCGAAAAGTTTGTCGCCACACAGATGCACAAAGTGGCAGCTGAATACGGCAGCGTTGCTGAATTCAGGAGGTGGGGGATCGGCCGTGCAAACGATGGTTTGGGTATGGCAGGTCTGGAAAGAGCGGGGTGACACCACTGGAGAAAATAGAGTTGCATCGTCTCACACGCGTGAATTCCAAGAGTTACACGTGAAGTCCTGAGTGCCACAAGCACTTGAGAACAGTTTTCCACCAGGAGTGGTTAGTGCCAGTTCTCCTGCGGAAGCCCTGGCCACACGTACCTGCAGCTGGCCAGCCATGGGGCTCCGAGGAGAGCCGTGCAGCGCCGTGGCAGAAGGCTGCTCGACCAGCTGCGTTTGGAGAGGGTGGGGCAGTGCCCGCAGTGTGCGGCTTCTGCTGGTGCGCGATTAGTTTGGAGATGAAGGACCTTTTCGGTGCAGCCTCCCTGCTGGTGGTACAGAAGATGCATGCAGAGGCCTTCAGCTGGAGGGAGAGCAACGGTCTTGCCACAAGCGAGCAAGAAAAGAGGTGAGAGCAGAAATCTTGCACAGTTGGCACTGGCTCTTAATTCAAAGCGTTTCCTTCTGAAACTGTTCATTTTCTCCTCATCAGCTCTAGGAAGCCTCTAACCCAAGTGCCCGTGTGCTCCTCTCCGGTGGAGCTGCTGGTGAGTTTGAAATGAAACCGCCAGCATGCAACTTGCCTGGCACATCCAGCTTTTCTGAAGCATTTTCTTTCCTGAATATGGCTTCTTCTTAATGATTATCTTCACTATATTTCATTCACTTTTAAATAAGATTTTTCAAAAAAAAAAAAAAATACTGCATTTTTTTAGGTTACAGATTTGGGAAAAAAACCCCAAAGGTTTTTGCTGGGGAATTGTAAGTAATAAAAATTGCTTAAATATTTTTCCAAATTAATGTTTTCCCTCTCATTTAAAATTTCCAAGACTGACAGCTGTTACAACAAATGGTGGACTTCTTCAGCTGATGTTATCCAAGGCTTCATTCATGTCAGAGGAGATGGAATATTTATTTATCACCTAGTCAATGAAGTGTGATCCATTGGTTTGGTTTTTAATGTTCAGTATCCCTTTGTGGGTATTTTCTAGGAAAAATAGTATATTTATTTCTAATTATCTCTATAGACTAGATCAGTACAAGGGGGTTTGTAGGTCTAGCTCTACAGGTTGCTAAATCATGACACTAATGCTGTATAAATGTTCCGTAGTCACGTAATGGGCGTCATCATGGACTGGAAGAGTCCATAAAAATGTAACTAACCAGATAAAAATTCCAAAGCAAAAATATTTTTATTGTGAGTCTGAAGTTTTGGGGGTTTTCCCCCTTCAAAGGGTATACTCACATTTGCAAGTTGCAGTAAGCGTGGGGAAAACCCTTCCCAAATCTTTGTTCGCAAAGCCAAGCCGTGATGGTGATTTGGCGACACTTTCCCTTTTGCTTCATTGTTCACAAATACTCTGAGGATCCTCATCTGACTTAATAGTGGGGAAACAACAGCTACATTCACAGCGGTTCCAACCAGTCTTAAAATCTCCCCGGCATTTCATGCCTTGTCTCTCTTTCGATGCCGACTGCCCTAAATATGAAGGATGTCACTTGAATCCAGACTCGCATCTTGTCATCTCTGTTGTCTGCGTGTGGAAGCTGCTTCACAGTGAGGTGGTTCGTGTGCTGAGCTCCCCTTGCTCTTGGTGTTGCAATAAATGAGGAGGAAAAATCTGCTGTGGTTTTCTTCAGGCTTTGCTTCGCTTGTGGCAGGCAGATACGAAGGGAAGGGGCAGCAGTCCCTTGCTTCCCATAGTGCCTCACTCGTTGTTTTGCCCGCTGGAGCCTCCTCCACCTCCTGCCCTTGCACCTGCAGCCCAGAGCACAAGCCCCATCAGTAGCTGAGAACGGCGCATCCTCAAAGATGCTCCTATTTTGCTGAGATTTCTTTGTAACTCGACTGCCGACAGCCGTTGCTCCATTAATCAGCTTCCTCTGTTTGACAAGCGGTAGGTTTATGGTGCAGTGTTGATGAAACCAAAATGCAATTAAACACAATCCATCAGTTCATCTGAATCTTCCAGATACTGCTCGCAAAATCCTTTTCAAACGTTGCTGGAGTTGGGGCTTTGAGAAGCATGGAGTGAAAGCAGAGAAGAGACGGTGGTTTTTTTCAGGGTATTTTCATTCTGTCAAAACACGCCCCCAAAGATCTAAATGTATTTAAGAAAAGAAGAGCCAAGAGGAAGATAAGAATCTAGGAGTTTCCTTTTGGTCCTGGGGTAGGAGTGGGGGTAAAGCAAGTGTCCGAAGACAAAGCGGTGAGTCGTTAGATTTGCATGGTCTCTGCAGGCGCAACGACTGCTTTCGCTGGGAGAGGCGCAGCAGCCGTGACCGGTATGGTGGGTTCCTCCTCAGTGGGGCAGCACTCCCACTTCCTGAACTAACAGCAAAGGAACGACACAAGCATGGCGAAGTTTCATGCTGGGTTTGTAAACACTTTCTTAAACAGCTTTGGAGCTCTCGATCAAGCTGCTCAGGGCAGTGGAGGAGTCCCCAGACCTGGAGGTATTTGAAAGAGATGTCGGTTGTGGTACTGAGGGAGATGGTTTAGCGGTGACTTGGCAGTGCTGGGTTAATGTTTGGACTTGCTGATCTTAAAGGTCTCCTCCAACAAAAATGATTCTATAATTCCATGATTTTCAGTGTTTCTGTGTACCCCATCAACTGACTCCAGAAGACTACTGTCAAGGAGAGGTAGCTTAATTTTAGTTATTCATTTATTTATTTGCTATTGAATGCAATTCTTTTTCCTCAAAACAACTACAATATTCATATTTCTTTGAGCAGAAATGCTGAATGCTCCCTGAGGCCACACACGTTAACAAACGTTGTATCAGTTGCAACTAGAAGCGTGTGTGGATTAGCATGTGCTCTTCACAGAGTATGGGAAGGGAAAGGTCCTCTGTTCCTTATGCCGTCCACATATCAAGTCGATTCTTACATAGGAGATCAATAATATATTCCTGTACGTCCTGGGGGAGGGATGTTCCACGGGCTTTTTAACCCGACAGAAAAAAATCCCTGACAGTTTTCTGACAATGAAAGAAGAGACTCAGCTTCAGCAGCAGTAAGCAAAGTTAAACATACAAACAAACAAACGTCTTTGTCTTTCTTCTTGATCTATCTGTTAAGTCACTTAATAAATGTTTTGGTGTTTCTGGCACCTAATTCTGTGTTTGGTAGTCAGGAAAGGTCAGTAGTCATTCTTGTGTATTAAATCCAATCTCTATCTGAACTTATGTTTTGAATCTGCTATGGAGCCAGCACCCAAGACTCACCATAAAAAAGTAACAGGCACCTCACTCAGCAGAGTCGAGGTCCGTTTGATGCCATTAAAAGCAGGCCTTTTGCCAGCAGCCACACAATTAATGTTCTCGTGGTGCCAGAGCAATGCGGTGGGGAAGTTGTCTCCATCTCTAAAACTCCACACAGTTCTTCAAGAGGCAAAGACCGTTTGAAGGGCGCGATGCTTGCCTTTGAGCACCCTGCTTTCAAAAAGGTGACCCACGGACCAGGAACCCTCTTCTGGCAGTGAAATGGCCACGGATATCTCGATAGTTGGGGGGGTTCAAGTGCTGGGACCATGATCTGTAGGATCATGTGTGTTTATCCCCCATGTACTTGGCCGTTTCATGACAATGAGTTACAGAGAAGCACCACATGAAAGAAGTGTGTTGAAGGCTTTTAAACACGCAGCCACCCACAGAAACACGATGTCCCAGCTGTGTGGAAGATGGCTCCAGGGCTGGCTGTGTCCTAGCTCGTACGGCTGCGGGCGCAGCAGTCAGGAGTGACCGAAAGGAGCTGCCTTGCCGCAGCGATTTTTGTTTCCCATGATGGAAAACTGCTGAGTTCTCTGAGGTGTTGCGGTAACTGGGGGGATGCGGGAAGCCTTGGCAGAGGGTCTATCCTAAGCTTAGTGTGATAGCAGCAGGTTTACTGGTGGCAGTTCTCGGAGCGCCAAGTCCACCAGCTTGCTGCTAGCAGTGCTCAGTGCCCAGAGCACTTTGCTGCCGTGGGCTGTCACCAGAAGGGTTGGGGGAAGGCTTTGGAGAAAGGCACCGCAACTCCAAAACCAAGTCCTTGAGAGGAACTGGGAGTCTCAGCTCTGTGAACACCTCTGCTCCCTGTCACTGCACCAACCAACCACCGCAGCTTTTCTGCCTACAGCAGCGGTATCAGGGAAGAAGCAGCTGATGGGGGTAGAAGTGTGTTCTCCTGCACTCGCTTTTTGCTCCAAAGGGCCCCTCATCCTTGTGAAAGCTCCCCAAGTCTCTCATGCCTGACCCACATCAACAGTGCTGGCTGCAGGAGCAGGGAACTTCCCTCCTGGCCTTACTGGCTGCCACTTTACTGCCTAAAAAAGGAATCTCAATTTTATTTAATAAGAGCCCAGCCCCACACCCCCCCTTCCAGTGCCTCTGCAGTATGATCTAAAGACAGCTACTGCCCTGACCACGCAGCCTGGACACTGCAGGCTCTGCTGGATTCTGGATTTGTTTTCAATTTTCCAATTGTTAATTTTCTAATGTGTCCCTCAGGTCCCTCATTAATGGACAGCTTACAGAGGAGGTCTGGGTTACTGTTTACCACAGCCCTCAATACTTTGGCATCCCTTGAGTCAAATTGAGCGCTCAGACTTCTGCTTGCCAAGTTAAATCCTGTTAGCATTTTTATAATCTCCAAACACACGTTGCTTCATCTCTCAGGCTCGGGCTCTGCAATTCAGAAAGCTTTTCTTTTTTTTTTCTCTGAAATCAGATCATGATGAAATCTCTTAACAGTCGCTTTATGAAAATATTTTGCTTAAAAAACACTCAAAACTTAATTGGAATGAAAATACCAGCAGCTGGATCGTAGTTTGAAGTCAGAAGTCTGAGAAGCAGCTGGAACAGCGGGATTCGGAGAGACACTTCTAAATTTTCCTCCTCCTGC
>NW_010395497.1:0-2985 GCF_000710305.1 Buceros rhinoceros silvestris | reverse complement strand
TGCTTCAAGGCTGTTCTATTTTGGCAGGCAAAGAAAAGGACCCACTTGAGTTTAGCCTCCTCTGACCGGTATCGTATGCTGCTGTCACGGAGCTTTGCAGATAGAGCACAAAAACCCAGCGAGTCTTTTCCTACGTTTTAGGAAGGGCTCTGATGGGCTCCATGTGTTACCAAAACATCATTGCCGTTACTGCCACATTTGAATAATTACTTGCTCTGGTAGAGAAATTAATTTCTTCTCAGTTCCTCTAATGACACTTACTGAAAAATGTGCTGTGAAGGAAGATTCTGGCTGACGCGTTCGTTGGGTGAGGGCTTACTCCTTCAGCTGTATTGAGTCAGGCTCTTAACTCGTCCTAAACCGCAGATCTAATTAAACCACTACAAGCATTCATGAACTTGCTGGATGGTTCTTGTTGTGTTTTATTGATACTTGGTCAGAGAAGGAGACTCGGATAGTTTCAGACCTTGTGTAGGCACAGTAGTGTCCCCAGTATGAGTTCAGTTGGGAGAATGCTGTAAGTTTTCAAACCAATTCTCTGTCCCATTTCTACCAGAAAACACTCCTTCCACCTCAAGAGCTAACTGATTAGGGTGGGATTACCTGCCTGGAGAAATTGCATTCTCGGGGTAGAAGTGATTCGTACACACAGCGCAGCATCTTCTTTTCTGAACCCGAGAAGGCTGGTCCTGCAGTCCCATCACTGTAGAATGTTGTGGTGTAGGTAAAGAGGGAGAAAGCTTGTTCCAACGCAGAGGGGGAACAACTGTCTCGTTACTCACTTCACCCTGACCATTGTGTAGATCATGTATTAGAGGGTAACCTGTGCTCCATACACCTATTTTACTCACTCTTTCTCAGCAGTATCATTTCAGCAGCTATAAGAAACTTGTTTTGCGCTTCAGGTATTTAAGACAAACCCAGTTTTTGCTGGCTCTTTAGTTCCTTCCTCAAGCGCGTGATTAAGTGCATAGACGCTGTTCCTGCAGGCGAGGCTGAAACTCAGGAGTCAGAACGGCAGTCTTCACTTTTCCTAACAGACTTCATGGGAATAAAACCGGAGATGAGGCTGGAGAGGTATCTGCCATGTTCATCTGAACGGGCTTTTCTGAAACTCCAGCGGGCAGAGGTTCCCTCTCCCTTGCAGCATTGCTGAAAAACCCTGGCATTGGTTCCATGAATTCTTGCTTCATGCACATCCTTTATTCCCCTGAGACCAAGCTGAGTGACAATCGTGTGCTCATACACCAGGATCAGAGTAAACGAGGTGGAGGTGTTCCGCAGGAAAGGGTTTTTGAGGCTGTAACTGCTCCGTGTCAAGCAAGACCGAGGTAGAGGGCAGTGCAGCAGGTATCTCCTTGGGTACAGGAGACCACTGAGTGCCAGCAGGATCATCCTTCTGGGCCCACCTCTGTGTTCATGCTAACAGTGCTAACAGTGCTCAAGCCTCAATTGTCCTGAGGAGGAGAAGGTCCATAAGAAACATGCACAAACCACTTTCAGCAGTTGACAACGGATTGTGGATGGTTTCTTTGTTTAATCACTTCCCAGACTCTGCAGTCTGCCTCCCTGAACATGGCTGTAGACAGCAGGAGTGTCTCCTCCCTTTGGCAATATGAAGTGGACACAGATTTACAATGTGATGCAGACGACCTGGCAAACATTTGCCAAAATATTCTGTGAACATTTATTTGGATTTTGAAATTAATTTACTCTAGCCTCGTTCCCCCTTCTCTGGAGCTCATCACTAAGAGCACCGCAGTCTTACCATCCCTCACCAAGTAAAAAAACCCACCTTCAAAATCATTTGCCTCAGCAGGAGGTAAGTTTTAGTTTTGTCCCATTTGCATCACAGATACTTGCCCAACACTCCTAAAAGAAGGGAGAAAAAAGTGATTGCAGCACTTCTGGCTGATCGCAGCAGCCGCTGAAGTGGTGACGAGGAAGGGATCAGTGCTGGTGGTTTTGCCTTGTGAGCATAGCAGAAGGTTAATTCTGTGGGGACCAAAGAACTGTGAGAAAACGTATTGGCTCCTGCCTTTTGCTGAAGGCTGCATTTCACCTGGGGAGCAGTCACATCGACTCTAAAACCAGGAGGTGGTACAGAGGAGAGGGAAATGTCGGGTGGCGCACGCAAGGGGAAGAGGGGACCTGGGACTCCACAGCAGTGCTGCTGTAGGGGACATTTCTGCTGTGGTAGATGAGCTGTGTGTGCCTGTGTCCAGGCTGTGTGGAGGGGTTGTCCCCCAGGCTGCCTTATTCAGGGGAGTAGATGGGGGCATTGGTCATGGAGAGGGGCAGAACATGCTAGCAGCAGCTGCAAAATTTCCCTGGGGAGGTGGAGCTGGGCCAGTATCAGACAGAATGGCTCAGTACGGAGCTTTCAGCTGCTCCGCAAACAGCCGATGAACAAGGGATGCATATGAAAATACAGCCTGGTGTGGTTTTAATAATGAGGGCAGCACACAGGCTGTGATCTGTTCACGGAGCCTCCGCACTCAGGAAAGCCAGATCTGCCGAGTACCTTATCGCCGTGGTCGCTCGTTTGAGCAATCAAGGTGTTCATTCGGCTCCTAACTGACTGTATAAGCCAACAGGTACACGAGCTTCATGAAGAGCCAACTGTCGTAAGGCCAACAGCTGAGATTCACAGTTGCGGTCTGGTCTATCCATTTCCCTTTATCCTTCTGGAGCAGCCAGCATCCCAAATGGCTGCATTAGGTTTATCTTTCAGAAGAGTGTGATTAAAAAAAAAATAAAAAAAAATCACACCTATCCCAGAACTAAGCACAAACCCTCGGGTGTGCTCTGCTGAAATCCATGTGTGCGCTGTTGTTGGATCGATCAGTTGACTATCACCGCAGAGGTTTGAGGGTTATGGATTCGTTCCTGCAATCATATTAAATCTTAAATTAAGTTTCTGAATTACAAAAGTGAATGACAGTGTCAGCAAGTATAAATGAATAAAAGAATATAAATGAATAA
>NW_010395496.1:0-315 GCF_000710305.1 Buceros rhinoceros silvestris | reverse complement strand
CCTATAGACACCCCTATGCCCCCATAGACACTGATGGTCCCTATAGACATTCATATAACCCCATAGACACCGATGGTCCCTATAGACTCCCACACCTCTGTGTCACCCATGAACCCCTATAGACCTCCCCACCCCCTACAGACACCCACACCCTCTATAGACACTCATAAACCCCTATAGACACGTATAGACCCTATAGACACTCACGTACCCCTGCAGACACCTCTAGCCCCTATGGCACCCACTGCAGACACCCATATGCCCCTATAGACACCTATAGTTCCCATAGGCACCCACCCGCCCCTACAGACACTG
>NW_010395495.1:6393-22221 GCF_000710305.1 Buceros rhinoceros silvestris | reverse complement strand
TGACTCGCCAGCGGAAGGTCCCGTGGACACCCTCGCTCTCCTCTATGGCGCAGATTTTTTGTTCTTGTTGTGCTGTGGTTTTGATGCCAGTCGATGGGTTTGACCTTTTGGGGCTGTCCCGTGTAGTGCCTGCTGTGACGCTTCAAATAAATTCTTCTGACCTCCCGGTGTAATGTTTTCATTGAAACAAAAGGGTTTAGGCGGGACTGTAACCCTCGGAACTTGTGTATGCTGGATGTTTGCTTGCTGCCCTTTTTTACAGCAAAAGGAGTTGCATAACCAAAGCAATACAAAGTTAAAACTGAAGAGGCATTTCCATTACAACCCCTCACACCGTCCAGTTCAAACTCCTTACTGCGAGTGTGAGACTCTTCATGGCTGTCTGAAGCTAAGAGTGAAACGTCCTTGTGTGTCCTAATGGTGTTCCCAGGGTTTTGACCTCTAAATATTAGCTGGAGACTGTGAGTTACTGATGCCATTTCCTGGCAGCAGTATCTGAAAGTGATTTTTTAAGCCTGATTTAACTGTACTTAATGCTCTGTTAAATTTCATTTGACAGCCATCTTTTGGTTTCAGAGCAAACGTACTTTAGATCTTTCCCAGAGACTGTATAAACAGTTGTCACAACACTGCTACGTGTTTAAAAGTTACTGAGTTTCTTTCCTGGTCTTGATGAGGTAGTTGTGTGAAGGTGCACAGCACTGGGGGTCACGCAGAGAGGCTGAAGAGGAAGGTCGTCAGCGATAGTTGAAAGGCTTGCTTATCTGCCAGAAAGCTTTTGGGTGTTTTAGCTTGTCACCTAAGCTGTGTTTGCCTGTCTTTAAGCTGGGCTTGTGATCTTTTTGCCTGTAGAGGAGCAAAGGTGAGCTGTATGAGTAACAGTAGTACTCCTACTGAGAGGGTTTTTTTTTTTTAAGTAAAAGCACTTTTCTGGAGGCAGTCTGCTAAAGAATTCTACCATTTAAAGGTTAATTGTAACTAGAAGAAAGCATTGATCTTTTTAGAACTGTCTCTCATGTGGTTTAACATGATTATTTTCATAATCTTGAGAACAGAGTAGGTTTGCATTCTGAAAAACAGGCTTTTTCCTCTTCCCACACCAAGGGTTTTAAGATACAGGGCCATAACATGGGTGATGGCTCAGTCTTAACTAGGTTGGGAGGTCAAAGGAGCATGTCCTGAGAAATCCAGCCGAGGCTTCAGTTTGAGGATGTAGTGGCAGCAGTGTTTTAAAGTGACTTCTTGCCATGAAAGGTCAGATCTGGAACGGCATCTCTTCTGGGTGATCTGTCTGTTGGGACCCGCTGCGTTACACCAGCAGTTATTGGGGAGCACTGTTAACTCGGAGACTGTTACCCGCAGTTGTGTCATCTGTGTCACTGCTGCTCTTATTTAACTTCCTCTTGTAGCCTCAGGAACAAGTAGTAGAATTCAAATGGCTACTGCAGGTACCAGCTGGGGGATGGTAGCGAGGCTGCTGCTCCTGTTAATCAGTAAAAACTGGCAGGTGATGCTGCCTGCAGGACGGGGAGAATCCTGGCTGTTGTTCTGGCTCACTTAAAGCCACTTTTCCCCCTTGGTGCTCGGGTGGAGACTTGCCTTGCTGCTGGCAGTATCCCGTGGGTCTCCTGTGGACACCAGCAGGGTTTCTCACTGAACTGCTCCTGCCCACAGTTGTGCCGATGTGCTTGGAGAAAGCCCTCATCAGTGTTGAGTTGCTGCCGCTCTCTAGTACGATGCCTTCCCCCTCGCTGTGTTTGGGGAGAGGTCCCAAGGGGTGGCTCGTTGTGGGGGTTGTTTTGTTTTCTAACCTGTGTTTTTAGAGTTGGGGTGACACTTTCAGAAAGAAGAGCTGCACGTCCTTTTCTCTGCTTAATTTCAGTGGTGGTCATGGTGAAGCTCGGGGCTGTTGGTCAAGGAGAGCATTACCTTGCATAGCAAATTACTCATCATCAAAGAAAACTTCCCTGGAAATTGTCACTATGAAGCTATGCCTTTAGTATGTGCCCTTTTTTGTTTTTAAATGGTGTTTCCTTTAGCATTTTCTTCAGTCCTGGAGTTATACTCCCCTTCTCCCTGCAATGCCTACTGCTCCATGGGAGATGTTCCAGTTCCTTGAGCTGTTACTGCTTGAGGAGTAATATATTTATTGTGGACGTATAATTAGCACACCCTGCTCACCTAGAAAATCTGGAAACTCTGGAGTGTTGAAACCATCGGTGTGTTCGCGCTGTCCCTCAGCACGCTGCCGCTGGGCCTCTGCGTGTACTGACATCACCCCTGCCCCGGCTGCAGACCACCGGGGTGTCGGAGTCCAGCAGATGCACTGCTGTGCAGCACAGGCTGTGCTTCTGGCTGCCTTTGTGACAGTGTTCGGGGGCTGACATCAAAGAGCTTCCTGCATTAGAGCCATGTGAAGTATTTAGGGTGAAATAATCAATTACTGAAGTCAGGGTTTGGCTGCGGAGGCCTAGGATGCTAAAGTGCTATTGAGTGAAGTACTATCTTTAGTTGCCATTAGAGCGTGGCGGGGCCTCTTCCACGCTGGATCTGCACTCAGGAATATTCTGGTACGTTAAATCAATCTGATTAAAATGTGAGATGAAGCTCTGCATCATCTTCATGATGTACAACACTGCTGTGTAATGTCACTGATGAAGCAAAACTTCACAACAAATACACAAATAAAAACTGATCTCCCCTAACTGTAAATGAAGTCGGTTTTACGCTCAGTGTAAGCAAGCAGAGGTTGGTTTGTTTTCTTTTATGTTTCTGTTATGTCGGGAATCAATGCTTTTTTTTCCTCAAGTTTGTAGTGTAGGAACTAAATCTGAGTAGCTCTATCTTTTGGCGGCAATCCCCCCCGCCTTTTCAGTGGGAGATGACTTTCAAAATGAGATCCAGGTCACCTTCAGCAATATTCGAGTCATGACTTTGTGGTGGCAGTTCTTCAATACCTTTCCTTTGCTTCAGCATCACAAGTTATACTGTCTGTGTCAAATATTTCCAGTTATTGCTCCCTTTGTTCTTAGCCACGCTGAGGAATAGCCCACGGTAATGGTGGTCGGGGGGTTGGTATTAAAAACAGTAAATGAGAAGAATTCAAATCTTGTGCAGATTTTGTGCTGCGAAGCTGTGACGGAAGCGAACGTTGCTGTCAAGCGTCCTGGGAGGTTTGGCTGGTTACAGGCAGCAGTGACACCGTAGCTGAGGAGGAGGGCAAAAGGTAGTTTAAGCCAGATTAGGAATGTACAGGCGTTGTGTGAGAGGAGATAAAGGTGAATTTTAAACAGCTGTTAAAAGAGCCACAATATAGCAGGAGATAAAATAAGGGCTTGGATTTGAGAGGGGGCTGGGTGTATGACATGTATTGACAGACCAGGCATAATTGGCACTGGCAGCCTTAATTCTCTTCTTTTTCTTAATTCGTGGATGATGAGGGTGAAAGACTTTGTGTTCTTCAGGGAGAAATTTTTATTCTGGAGTGTGTAGTAAATAGAAAATGTCTTTATGTGACAAATATTCTACACCTGAAGTGGTTTCTCAGCTGTCTGAAAACAGGCTTTGCTTGAATTGCCCATGGAGGTTGTAGAATCACCATCCTTGGGGACAGTCAAAACACCCCCTATGAAATAGGGTTTAACATTGAAGGTGGATAAACTTCGAAGTTGGCCCCACTTTTACTGGGTGGAAGGTGGGGTGTTAGGTGTGTTAAGAGGCCTCAAAGACCGCTTTTGAAGGGCTCCTCTGATCTAAATCAGGAATCTAATTCAGCTTTCTGAAGGATTAAAAACAAAACCCCAAAAGATGTGAAGAAATGCAACGTCTATTTAGGGAGAAGGAGCCTAAAAATATCTATCCGGTGGAGTAAGTTTCCAGAACAAGATGTTTACGACTCTGATTCCTGGTCTTGTCAAGCCTTAAGCGAAGAAAACTCATGATGAGAGTTAAAAGGACCAGTTCAAGAGGGTTTGGGGTTGAAAACGCTGTTTAATTGCACGGCTCGGTTTGCACTGTGCTGGGTTTTCCTGCTGGGGAAGACAGCTGTGAAGTCAGGTGCTTCCAGAGGGTTCTTACGACGTTCTGATGTGAAATGCACGTTGTTATTGTTTGCTACCCTGGCATCAGGAATGTGGTACTTTGACCAAACCCTTTATGGTTTATCAGGAAGTAAACTTTGGGTTTTGAAGCTTGGTTTTGGCTTATCAGGCTTCTAAGTTACATAGCTCCAGCTTGCATGAGTAAGAGTGGACCCCTGTGTACACAGACTCACTTTCCTGTCTAAATTCCTGATTATCAGTGAAGTTAAAGATTATTAAGTGAGCTGAAATAACTGACTGGCTAGACTTTTTTTTTTCACCGTTGATGTCAGTGGCTGTTGGGAAGTTAATTCACTGAGAATTTGGGGTTTTTTGCAGCTGAAATAAGGTTTAAAATGGATTGCTCTGTCTTGAGGTGGTGAAGAATAAACAAATTGCTTTTTCCCACCCACTCTAAGGCACATAACGCCAGAGAAGTTCTACGTGGAGGCTTGTGATGGCGGAGCAGACGACGTGCTCACTATTGACAGAGTCTCCACAGAAGTCACTCTTACAGGTACTCTCCTCCCACCACCTTCATCCTTCTTGTCTGTCTTGCTCTAGGCCCTCCCAGAAGATCTTTGGACCCTTAAATTGATACCAAGAGAATTGATTTATCTGTAGTTCCTGCTTTAAAATAGTGCCTTGTGCTCTACCCTTGGTTTGAAATGGCTTTTTGCTGCGGGAGCGATGCTGTGGGTAACCAGGGTGACAGTGCTCACCTGGCTTTGCGAAGACTGCCCGTCACAACAGCAAAGACTGACTCACCCAGCGAGCTGGGACTGCTGCTGCAGGCCCGAGATAAACGCTGGAAGGGTTGAACGCTGCACTTTGGCAGCTTTCACCACGTCGTCCCACTGCTGCCTTTTATTTCAGCCCAGATTTTCATAAAGCCTCTAGGAACAGCAACAGTAAAAACCCCTCCCTGTGAATGCAGTTCTGTTGCAAATCTGGATCCAAATGTCACCACAGGTCGTCTCAGGCACGCTGAGGTCTGCGACATTTCAGTTTAATTTTGAAGAATGTGGAATTAATGCGTAAAAACAATCAAAGATGCATGAAATGACGACATCAAAGGAAGGTAGTGGGTGACTCCTTTTTGATCCTTCGGGACTCTGCGCCTCAGTATCCCTACCTCTGAGCAGACAGAAATGCTACACTAATGTTAATATAAAAGCAGCTATTCTTTTATTAGGCCTCTTGCGTACTTCACGAAGAGCAGTGTGCCCATCCCAGTGGCACTTTTGGTGTTGTAGAACAGTATCTCAGTTTCTCCTTCAGAATTGCGAAGGTAGCTTTCCCAAGCCTTTTCCTAGTCTGCATCTGTCCTCCTCAGCAGTATTTTATCCAATGAAGCTGCAAGGTGGTGAAAGCACAGGAAGACCCAAGCGCTGTTTCTCTGTTCTCCAGGCTCTGGCAAAATGCTGAATGTGTTCTAGGGTTGTTTTAGGTTTTTTTTAAACTTCTTTAATATCTCTTCTGTTCTAGAAGTGTGGTTAGAATAGAGTTTAACATGCTAAGACTTCCAGCTGGATTTGGATCCCTTCTGGCACGTCATTTACAATGCTCTACCCCTTGCCACATCTGTGCTGCTGCTGGTCATTTTGCAGAGGTAGACTGGCAAGTAAAGTTGGCCTTTGGAAATGAGAGTGACTGAGGCTCACAAGTAGCTGTCAGGAGTGAGAGCATTTAGGGTTGATTTGTCCTCAGTGTCCTGAGGGCTTCAGAACAAAGCTGCAGGAAGCTGGCAGGACAATCCATTATTGAGGAGTCTACCTGCTATGCTATCGTGTGGATGAGCTTGACTTTATTCAGTCAAATTACTACTTTAATTAAACATGAGAAGTTGGGTTAGAACGCTTCCCCCCACCCCCTGTCAGGCTTTGAAATTCTGATGCATTGCTGATGCTTGTGCTTAAAGCTCCAGCAAAACCTGGGATTTGACCAAGATGCTCTGACAAGTTTAGGAGTTTTCTGATACAGTCATGAAAGAAGCAGTCTGAAATTGTGACGGTTTTTTTTCTTCTTTTCAGTTAAGAAAGATGTTCCCCCTTCAGCTGTTACAAGGCCTATATATGGAATTTTGGGAACAATCCGATTGGTGGCAGGTAAGGAAAACAGACCTGTGCTCTTTGCAAATATATTACTGAAAAAGCTTTAAAGACAAAAGCAGAATCTGCTAAGAAATAGGAGGTCGCCCTTTCATCAGTTTGTTGGGCTTTCCTTGTGGCTGCTAGAGGTGGAGGTGTCCAAGGGCAGTTTATCAGGATGCTCACGTGCCTCTTCACCCTGCAGCTGCTCTAAGGGCAGGTGTTGCTGGCAGCCTGTGGAGCTGTACGGAATGCGTTTCAAACGCGTGCAGAGAACCTTGTCTACTGCGTAACAGTTTTGATCTTAGCTGCAGGGTTTGGAACAGCAAATACTGGGTTGTGAAGCCTGACTTTCAAGCAGTCTTGGCACACAGATAACTGAGTGTGGCAGGGTGATAGACACAGCTGTTCGAGTAGGGATTGTGATCTGACTGTCCTGCAAGTACAGAGAAAACTCCACAGGAAAAGAGAAAGGACAGACTGGAACAGCTGTAAATTGTAGGGAGTTGTAGGATAAGGTAAGAAGAAGCTGTCTGTGTTTTCCACATATCTGTGATGTTCAGACCTAGAGCCGCTGCCACAAATAAACCTGATGTATAAAGCTTCCAGGAAAGTGAGTGGTGCTGTTGGGAAGATCTTTTGTGGGTAAACTGCATTAGAGTTTGAGACTAAAGCAGTCTGGAAAGGGGCACGGTAAGGAGCGTGTGTATTGAATAAAAGGCTCCCTGCGTAGGAGGGAGAATGTTCACTCACTGCAGTATTGTCCACTGAAGTGTTGTCATATTAGATGCAGTAACTGCTGGCAGGATCTTAAACTGCTGAACTTGATCCACAGCTCTTCAGCATATTAACATATCCTGTAGAGTAAGAGTGATGTCTTGGGCACCTGTGTCTTGGGCACCTGTGTCTTGGGCACCTGTGTCTTGGGCACCTGTGTCTTGGGCACCTGGCAAGCCTTGACTGTTGTAAAACCAAACTAACTGCCCCAGAGGGGAGTTTTCTCAGCTTACAGCCTTGGTAATGACTTTCGTCCATCTGACTGAATGTTATATAAAAACCAGAAGTATAGAATCCTTTCTTAATATGTGCATCTGCTGCTGCTGTTCCAATCTTCGCTCTTTCTGGTTCACAGGCACGTATCTTATTGTAATAACAAAAAAGAAAAAAGTAGGTGAGATTTTCGGTCATGTAATCTGGAAAGCCACAGACTTTGACATCCTCTCCTACAAAAAGACCATGCTGCACTTAACTGATATTCAGGTAGGCGGGTTGGTTAGGGCAGCGGCGGGGGATGTTATGTCACATTAATGTCCATTACCACGGGACCTCTTCTGATGAAAATGAAATCTTAAAAGCTCTTCGAACTGTATTTTTTCCTCTGATTTGTTCAGGGACTATAATTGATCTGACAGTAAGTTATCTCCTGTCTTTCACTGAATCGACTTCAGGGAAACTAATGGCCTTTTTTTGCTACTGTTGGTTTAATGTCAGTAGCTACTGACCTCACAGCAGCACTTGTTCTCTGCTCCTCCCTGTTCTTGCAGGGTACGGTTGCAGTGTGCTAGCTGTCAGTTAGCAGTGAGCAGGTATCAAAATCGCAGTCTCCTGGTTTTGTGCTCGCATGGTAATCTCTGGGGGATGTTGTGTGTGGCTAGAGCACTAGCAAAGGTCATCCCAACACTTCAATAACTAGTGGGAGCTTGTAAGAATGAAACATTTCACTGGTAATAGATGTTTTATTCTTTTCCTCGTCTCAACAGTTGCAGGACAACAAAGTATTTTTATCCATGCTGAATCATGTCTTGAGCGTTGATGGATTTTACTTCTCAACAACATATGACCTAACACACACTCTGCAACGGTTAGCTAACACCAGCCCGGAGTTCCAGGAAATGAGCCTCCTAGAGAGGGTAAGGGTTCAGTCTTGCTTAGTGTCTGTCTCAGATGTTGTCAGCCAGAAGTGCTTTCTGCAGTCTGCCTTGAATGGATTAAAAAACCTAAAAATAAGTGAAAGTGTGCCTCTGATTATCATACTGAACGCTTCTAATTGCAATAAGAAGGAGCTAGGCAGAAAATCAGAAAGCACATCGTTTGGAAAGCAAGTCATTCGCACATCCCTAGTTTGAAGCATGAATTTAATGTACTGCCTACTGTCACACAGACAACTGCAATTCAAGCTTGAAATTCCCTTGTGCTTCCAGAGTTCTAGACCCTTAGTCAGGTAATTTGCTCTACTGCGGTGTCTAAACTGCTGGGCACTGAAATACTGAAACCTGGCAAGTGAGCAGTACCTTCCCTCCTTTTGCTGAAGAGGTGGCAGTGGAGTCACAAGGTGGTGTCTCTGAGTTACTGACACCATCTAAGCTGAGGAAGTAGTACGCTTCTTCCAAGATTGACTTTTTTAAATTGATTTTTTTTTTATAGTTCGGACTATTTTGGATTGTCAAATGCTGCTCTGGCAGTACTTTTGCCAGGAAGAGCACTTGCTGATGTGAAAGGAATTGGTTTGCCTGACAATTGTGGCACTTCAGAAGGTTGTTTGAAAGGCAAAGTACAGGGAGAAGGCAGCAGTCTCCAGTAAATTCAGATATTAGATAGTAAAAACAATTTTATTGTAACCTCACCCTCATGTGTTGCAGTATAATGACTTGACAAGAGGATGGTGGCAGTTCTGGGCATCTGCAGTTCACCTCTGCGAGAGCAGCCTGGCCTGGGGTTGGGCTTGTGGTTGTTTTGGTTCAATATTCCTGCGTGTGTGTTTGTTTTAAACAGTACTGGCAGAAGGAAAGTGCCCCAATATAGGGGCACCAAGCATCATCTCGTGTTCTTTCACTAGCCCAAGATGCTGCTGGTAGGACTTGAACAGTGTCTGGCAGGTAGTTGTATTTGTCTCCCATTAGACAAAGGGCTGTTCCAAGCTGAGCTTGCCTTCACCCTCATCCTCAGGGATGTACTGTCTGCCTGCCTCAGCTGGAGGCTGAGATTTATGCCACTTCCCCAGAGCCTGAGCTGCATTCTGCAGCAAATGTCACACTTGTGACTAAACTGGAATGTGCTCAGGAAACCTTCTCAATATACTTTTGAGGTGAATGAAGAATAGGAAATATGCAAAGTTGAAGAGGATTATTTATGCAGCAGAATAGAAATACTTTAGTCTTTTAAACTCCAAGTACTGTTTACTCCCACTTCTCAGAACTGTTGCATGCAGGACCCCTTGCTTTTTTACTTTCTGCCCATTTCAGGTGTTACCTTGCTCCTGCTCTTAATTTGGGTAGTTTCTTCAAACCCTGCTTGCTTAGAGCAAAGACTGCAATGTTCTTCCAGTACTGCAGCTCAGTCGCTAATAGTTTAGCGTACCTGAAGTGTCAGGCAATCCCCTTAAAGGCAGGAGAGAACTCTTCTTCCTTTAACTATTTTTATTTTATTTAGATTTCTAGTTGAGGATATGAAGGGTGCTGATGAACAAGGGCATTGCAGCTCCATGCACATCTTCTAGTTCTCCTAAACTTGTGCAACACACGGACACTGTGCCACTGCCTTTGTGCTGTAATTAAGCAGAACTGACTGTCTCTGAAAGCATGTTGGCTCTTTTCTTGCTGCAGGCAGATGCACGGTTTGTATGGAACGGGCATCTTCTTCGGGAATTTGCTGCTCAACCAGAGGTAAACACTTTGTAATGGATATATTAATAGAGGATGAATATGCAACGGTTCCCTGCCATTCTGTCTCTTGTTTCAGCCAGCCAGAGTCTGGTATAACATGGCTGTTCATCTTCTAGTTTAGCACCATGACTCTTCAGCTTTCAAACTTCCAACTTGATGCTCATGTCCTCAGTAGTGCATGAGGTGAAGCTGGCTTCTGGAAGTGTCTGTGTGAAGATAAATCCCGGGGGAAGTTCCACTGCACAGCATATGTTTATCAAGCTTTTTGACCCTTAGGTACTAGTGTAGGTATAGGCAAAGTTCAGCTCGTGTTTTTCCTGAGCTTGGCTAGTGTCTGCCTCCAGGAGGGCAGGTTTGAATTTCATTTGCCTAATGAATAGATCATGAAGCTGGTAATTAAGGCTGGCACTGAAAGAATCTAACTGTATTTCAGATGAAGACTAGTACAGTGTAACCTCTGGGTTTCACTTGATCCAGCAAATACAAGTGCACGATCGTGAGCTACAGCTGTCGTACCTCAGCGGCCAGACTGATCTAAGCTCCTTCCTACCAGAGACCTCAGCTGTGTTTAACTGCTCAAATTGTCTGTGCTCCAGCCACCTCTTCTCTCGGTCCTTCCTTTATCGCAGTGAATGACGCACTGCTGCTATTTCTGTCCCGGTAACCTGCGGAGATGTGCTCTTGCATTAGACAGCGCTGTTCCAAATGGCTGGGTCATGCAGTGCTTGGGGAATGTGGAGAGAGGAGGTAGCAAAGGGCTGCTGTGCATGTTCCAGGGGTGTGGGGCCGGGCTATGGTTTGGATAGCTCTGTGCAAACAAAGCTTGGGAAACCAGAGAGAAGCAGCGGTGGGAACGGCAAAGAAAGCAAAGTGTGGCTGGTTAGTGAAAACAGACAGAGGAGGAGGCAAAACACAGAGCCTGAAAAGGGAGGTCACTGATACGTGAGGGGAAGCATGGAGTGGTGCTGCCTGCAGGTGGCTTGCTCTGGTAACAGTAGGTAATGAGATGTGGTATTTCTGACTTGTGCTGTGGGAAAACTTCAAACTTTCTTGGAAGACCAAGTTATTCAGGAGTGTCAGGGTGGGAAAAACCCTGGAACAAGCATTAATCATGTAGAAGCCTTCCTGACTGCAGCCCTGAGTGGTAACTGCTCTCTGCTGACCTCCTGCTGTGGAGGTGCAGCAAACACTGTCTCAAGGGCTTTTCTGTGTCTAGGGCGTTATATCTGGCATGTCTGGAGAAGAGTTAACACCACGTATAGGAGGACAAAACAGCCTGGGTTTTGTCAGTGTCACTTAATTAGCGTTAGACTGTCACTTTTTCATTGCTGCTAATACGGGTTACGTGGTGGTGTTTACCTTGAGCTTTTTTTCTCAGAATTACTGCACCCTAAACAGAGTAAAGGCTGTAAAGTACATAAAACTACGAAAAAAAAAAAAGCCCTCCTAGACAAAGCATAGTCATTCACTTAACTTTTTTTGGCTGCTGGTGTTAGTATTTTTAACACGTAATGTCTGTGTGTTTCAGATCCATCGGTTTGCTACACCAGTGATGCACGGATGTATCCTTCAAGGGTGTAAGCTCAGTGCTGAATGTGGTGCTCCTGCAGTGGGAGGGTTGTGAGGAGGCTGCTCTACTGCCTCTGTTGGCAGCTCTAACACAGACCACAGCGTCAGAGTTCAGCTGTAGTTTGGTCAGATATGACCATTATGTGTTGTTCGATACCCTTATTCCTAGGTGAAGTCACTCGAATATTCTGCTCTTAAGGCTTGATTTGCATAATTTTACAGGCTTGATTTGCATAATGGCCATTTGAGATAATGGATTGAAGGTTAAGACGAATATGGCAAATGCTCTTACATCAGCCTTGGTACTTTTTGTCTTGCTCTGAGGATACCTTCACTTAGCAGTTACTTTGGCTATAAAATCAGGGGGAACTGTTTCGGAGTGCTTGTGGATGTTCCCGTGGATGGGTGACGGGATGAGGGATTCTGCTGAAGGCTCCTGCGGTGCTTCTCCTGCCCAGCTCCTCTTCCTGCAGCACTGCTTTGGGAAACAGCCTTTTTAGCAGAGCAGTCACGAGTCTGTGTTTGAGAAGGGGTGTGTGCTGTGAGTAAGCCTACCGCTTTCTGGAGGCAGCGTGTGACCAACAATAGGCGCTCCTGGCAGCGGAGAAAGGCCCAGCCGTACTGGCCAGAGCAGCTCCTGCCGTGTTCTGCTTAGTTCCTCCATTGCAAAGGTCCCTCGGGGGTGTGCAGGGAATGGCTGTCAGGCAGGATCGCTTGCTCTGGTCAGACTGTTAGCAGCTGGCAGATCTCCAGTCCTTTTCTGTGGCTTCATTTGATGGGGAATGTTGTGGGAGCAGGTGGAGAGGCAAGGAAGGAGCAAAAGGGAGCTGTCAAACCACTCCAGTCCTTACCCCGCAGGTCCTGGCTAGCAGAGTCTGGGCGGATTGCAATTAGCAGTTGGCAGACTGCAAGTAACACCTTCCTCTGTCCTGTTTCCACTCTAGAGGTAATCAGCACAAGTACCGTGTGTTTTGCTGTGATTCTAGTACTAACCAAACCACTTAGAGAACCCAGGGGTTTGGGTCCTATTTGAATCGTAGCTCAAGGTCTTGCTGTAACATGTGCTGTTTTAAAGAATCTTGTACCTCCTGTGTACCAACCTTAAGACAAGTAATCTAGACTCCTCAAAGAATAGAAGGCTGCAGTTGCAAAAATTGACCATTTTGCTCTTTTGCTTGCTTTAAAGCTGGAGGTTTCAGTTATTAGAGGTTAAGGAGGAAAGCCTGGAACCTACCCAGAGAAACAAACTATTCACGGTGGATGCTCGTCTCTGTTAGATGTGATAGTTCATTGTAGCACAGATTTGAAAGCCAGTCTGCATAAGTGCTAGTTCTGGCACCTGTAAGTGTGATGGATGTTGCACTTAGAGGTGCAAGGTGTAACAGCTCAAGATAATCGCTCCTTTGAAGCCTAGAAAAAAAGGCCTGACGTGGTATGTTTTTTGTTAAAAGCAATAAGGGCAAGAAGCTGTTAAGGCAGCTTAACAAAATTACGGCTGAGATGGACATAGCACTGAACAGAACTTAGTCCATTTAATGATATACATAGAACATAAGAGGAGATTAATCTTTGTAGAACTCTGTGTTCTCAGAATAGAGCAGTTCTGATGTGTGCTCATCAGTGCATCGCCTCTAGCCTGTCTCTGATGCACATACTGACCCCAATATTGAGTTACTCTCAAGTTTCACGTTCAGCTGCTGTTGGTGAGAGAAATGGTTACAGATTTCTTTGAATGTGGTCACTTGATGCCTTTCTTTCCCATCTCTTGACATAAAAATACCCTAATGAAAAAAAATCCTAGTGAAGCACGGGGGTTTTCCTTAGCGTTGTTTGTTAGTTATCACCATGCACTCCTGTTCCATTAACGGCAAGTGTTTCGACTGGCTGCTTGTTTCCAGAAGAAGCTGTTTCAGGGCTGGTGTACGCTACTACGTAAGAGGTAAAAGAACAAATCAATTCATTTTTAAAATAACGTGAATTCCGTCTGTACCTTTAAGAGTAATTGCAGTATAGTGACTTGCACAAAAAACCTGCTTGTAACAGTTTGTCTGAAGAGGCCCTTGCTCCAAAGAAAATGCTAGCAACTGGCATGAGGAGCCAAAGCATGTTCTGGTATCTCTAAAGAAAAGCCAGTTTTAATTTCTCCTAGAGATAACTGCAGAACTCTTGTAGGGACTGTAACAGTTTACTGGTTTTACTGGTGTTAAATGCCGGTGTGTAAATCCCTTTCTGCCTAGCAGTACATTCAGCTGAGCGCATCGTTGGTGCTGGCAGGGGAGCCCTCAATAGTGGTGGTCCCTAATGGTTTCCAGTTAAAAAGTGGACAAGGAAATGGGTCGAAATTCTTTTCTCCATTCTCAGTCCCCACGTAGATGCTGCTGAAGAGATCGGTTGGATTCTGTAGTGAATTGTGACTATTTCCATGTCATAGCACTCATAGTTTATTTTGTATTAAACCATGTCAATTCTAGGGCTAAAAATACCAAGATGTGTTAAGCACAAGTGTGCAGCTTCAAGTTAAATTTGGTACGGATCATGTTAAACTTCGCCAAAGGCGTGTTTGATTTAGTGCCTTCAGGCAGCTCTGTGCTATCTCCATGGGAAGGGACCGGTGGGAAGCCTTTTGCTGATAGACTGTCCCTGTTCTGAGCTGGTTAACGAGGTCTTTCCCCACACAGGTATTGATTCAGAAGGACACGCTGCTAACTTCGTGGAAACAGAACAGATTGTGCATTACAAGGGCAGCAAGGCATCGTTCGTTCAGGTGAGGAACTGCTCACTGGCTTGAGAGGTGTAAGCCTGTGTTTCCAAAGACAGCTTGTAAACCAACCAAACCAGTCTGCTTTGGTTTTAGATGGCAGGTATGTTTTTGTAAGGTTTGTAATTCAAAACAATTTCCATTCTTTTGCAGACTCGTGGATCAATTCCTTTTTTCTGGTCCCAAAGACCAAACCTCAAGTATAAACCAAAGCCACAGATCAGCAAGTCAGTAAATCATGTATGTGAGTGTTTGTTGTGTCCTGGGGTTTTCGTACATTTCTGGGCTTGTGTTTGCGTGGTGGGGTAACAAACTGTGCTGGGAGAATGCAAATCAGCAATAACGGATTGAGCTTCGGTTTTCGAAAGTGGTGACAAAAAGGCTGGTACTCCTTAAGATGAGTTCAGAGCCTGAAAAAAATCCCTTCAGAAATGGGGGCAGTCGCTCTTTGGTTCCTGTTTGCAGCAGTTTTAGTAGCTGCGTGATACTCATTATCACAACACGTTTAATGAGGCTTGCTGATTGGGCTGGGGGCACGAAAGTATTCATGTATTGGCACAATAGAGACCATCAAACACGTCTCTTAGTTATAAAACTGCCTGTGTGGCATCATCAGAAAGATGGTACATCACAGCTCTTAACGGTAGCGTACATCTGTCACCGCGCTTCCTTTCTCTTCCAGATGGATGGCTTCCAAAGACACTTTGACTCACAAATAATTAGCTATGGGAAGCAAATGATTGTCAACTTGGTATGCCTCCACTTGTCCTTCCTGACTGCTGTGCTTTTCAGCAGGCTTCTGAGAAATACCGTCTCTCTGGTTTTAATTTATCTTCCTGTGCTTTCTCCCAGGTTAACCAAAAAGGTTCAGAGAAGCCTCTCGAGCAAATGTTTGCAAAAATGGTGAACAGTATGGCAAATGGGATGGTCAGGTAGGTGAGCAGTGAAGTGACAGTCTGTGTGAAGAGCTGAGCATTGCCTCTGGGACCCAGAGACTACCTGTTCTTCTGGGGCCTTTACCAGCTGCCTGATCCATTTGAGTTATCTTTGGTTTTATGAGCATACCTCAGAGCTCACGTCATGAGCAGCAGTGAGACTGAAGCGAAGAGGGGACAGAGAGGAGACAGACAGAATAAAGAAGGTTGCTCAGAGGCGGGGATAATGCTGGTATTGGGGTAATAGCGTGCTGTGAGAACTGCTAGTGTGTGGGTGTGGTTTTATTAAAAAAGACCATTTCTGAGGTGAGCTCTTTCCTTGCTCTCTCGCAGCTAGGCTGGTGTTGATACCTTTGGTGCACAAATCTTGTGGAATTCTGTGCATCTTTGCTATGAAGACAACTGATGGAAACCAAGATGTAAAATTCAGTCAGAGAGTGTTGTCACACTTGTTCTGTACATGTTAAAGCAGTATTTGTCAGCCCCGCTCTCTTACTGCTGCCAAAACCCTTTGTTAACTTGCTTTCATGGCATTTACCTGCCAGGCTCAGACTTGAGTCTTCAGTGTATACATACACTATCTTTCTTCACACGCATAGTCTGGAAAACTCGGCAAGTAATAACTTCTGGATTGAGAATACCTGAGGGGAGGGATGTAATGCCCAGTAATTCACAGCAAACATCTGTAAATGTTGCATCAAGCACCGCTCATCTAGAGTGCTTCTTGCCAGGAAT
>NW_010395495.1:3202-6304 GCF_000710305.1 Buceros rhinoceros silvestris | reverse complement strand
TGGCTATTAAAGTCTTGTTCCAGGTCAGTAGCTGTTTAATTTTCTTACGACAGAGGAGGTTAGCTGTTGGAACAGAATCTGTCTCAGGTTTCTAGAGAGCTATCGAGGGAATTACACTGCACGCAGCAAAAAATGTTGCATTTCAGCACCTCTGTCTAGTGCAAAGTGAGCAGACGTTTCCAGTGCAGCTGCTTGGAAGAGAGAAGGGCAAAAAGAATCCTGGTGGAAAAAAGCCATAGAGATGAAATCAGATGCATACCCTTTTCTGGAGGAAAAATCCTAGCCAGAAGTGGAGTGAGTAACCTGGAGCTGAATGTGTGCATCTTGGTGTCAGCGCTGTCACCATGACACCACGGCGCAGCCTCAGCAGGGTGACAGAACACTGACAGGATTCTCAGGTGTTTGCTGGAAGCCAGGTCTAAAGAAAAGAAAATCCTCTGCCACAACTCGCGTTATAAAGCAGCCCTTCCCCGTGGGGTGTCCTGAGACCTTCACTGCAGGGCATCTGTAATCCTGAACGGTGCTTCTCTCTGAACAGATACGTAGCCTTTGACTTCCATAAAGAGTGCAGCCGGATGAGGTGGGATCGACTCCAGATTTTGATGGATCAACTAGCAGAGCAGCAAGACGAGTTCAGGTATGGTTCTGCAGTCCTTTTGCTTCTGTGCTGCTCAGAGGGGTTAAACCGTTAAAACTTTCTCCCAGTTTCTGTTGTCTGGAGTTAAGGCACAGCAAACAGACTGGTAATCTGTGAAGAAGATGCATTAGTGTTTCCCTGTCTCTGATCTCTTGCTGATACCTCATGCAAGGTTAGAGGCCTGGAGGTGGGTAATCCACTGGTAACTCCATGTGTTTCTAAGCACAGAGCTCAAAGACGTGGCTCAGAGCTCTTTGTATGCTCGAGACAACTGTGTTTCGGTCGCTGAAATACTTGCTTCTGCAGACATGTGGTTTCTATGGACCCGTACGATGAATACTTAGTGGATTGTGTGTGTTAGTTATTTTCTAGTTGATTCCGACGGTAAGATTGTGACTCAGCAGGAGGGAACGTTCCGCAGTAACTGCATGGACTGCCTTGACCGGACTAATGTCATTCAGAGCTTGTTGGCACGCCGATCCCTTCAAGCCCAGCTTCAGGTAAGCGTTTTAGTCTTGTTTCACAGGCTGGAAGGGGAGCAAGGCTTTCTATTTGGAACAGAAAAATATTTTTAACGCTGCCACAAGAGGCTGTTTGCTCGAGTTTCTGTACTACTCACTTGCAATGCATTGGCCAGACACTGGTTTAATAAATACAGCTTTTTCTGAAAGCAAGTCTTAATTTTTCTAGCGCGCTCCTCGAGAGCCTCAGTATGTTTTTGTTTCAGAGGCTGGGCGTTCTGCACGTCAGGCAGAGAATCGAAGAGCAAGCAGACTTTGAGAAAATCTACAAAAATGGTAGGCTGCTGAGAGAGCCCAAACCTTCTCCCTTTTCCAAACCACGAACGTCACTTCCTTCACCTTCCCGAATGTTTTCCTCCCCGCAGCATGGGCTGATAACGCAAACGCTTGTGCCAAACAATATGCTGGGACTGGTGCCTTAAAGACGGATTACACGAGGCAAGTCGGCCTTCTGGGTTCAGGGGCGGGTTTGGGGTTTTCCGTAAGTCTTGACATCGGAGCAGGTTTTTCATGAGGGGCTTGGGCCGTTGATGCGGTTTGCAGTGGTTCAGCTGGTCATGTGTCAGACGGATCCACAGAACACCGTTCTTCACTGTGTTTCTACGTCAGGAGAAGAGGCTGTCTGAAGATGTGCCTCTTCAGGGCCCGTTTAGATTACGGCAGGGAAAGAAGCGTGATTTTTCTTTCTCCCAACCTTTGTTACGAGTGTGAGGTGGTGATGCCGAGGCAGCACCGGGCAAGTGTGTTTCCATCGGGGTTCCGTTCAGCACAGCGCACGTTTGAACAGCAACAGCGGTACATCTGAAAGGATCTTCCTGAATTTATAAGCCTATTTTGAATGGTTTTTTGACACTTCGTTTTGCAGAACTGGGAAGAGAACCCAGTGGGGCCTAATAATGGATGGCTGGAACTCATTGATACGTTACTACAAGAACAACTTCTCCGATGGGTTTAGACAAGTAAGTTGGGCCTTTAACTGGGGGAAACGTGTTTGATAAACATTGCTGGGCATTTTCACTCTCGCTCTCCCTTTCTCCTCCAGGATGCGATTGATCTTTTTCTTGGGAATTATTCGGTGGATGAAGTAGAACCTGCTAGTCCTCTACACGTCAAGAAAGACTGGAAGTTCTTGGCTGTGAGTATGAGGACTTCACTCATGATCAGAGAACCACACACAACCTTTTAGTGACTCGCTTCGCATGAAGCGAAGCAGAACATGTCTGGCAATGAAGCACCCCTATAATCTGGTCGTATTTCTATGATACCTGTTGTAGGACTAAACCCAGACTCTTCCCTAGACAGAAAATGGAGTATCCTTGAGGTATTGGAAACACCGCCACTTGCTTTTTAAATATCTGCTAGTCACCACAGATTTTCTACTAGTCACCATGTTTCCTTCTGCAGAGGCAGCTTGTGAAGCTCGCTCTTGTACTTCATGCAGAAGCATAGACTGTAACACAAGAAAAACCACCTTTTTTTTCCCCTCCCCTTTTTATTTTGTGAAATGGGACGTGGGGACATCACGGGTTTAACTAGGGGCTGGTGCGTTTATTTTTAAACAAAACACAAACCTCAACCTCTCTTTTGACAGGTAGAAGGTGTATAGTAATTATCAGCCTGGTTATTTGAACACACTTTTCCAGATTTTGGCGCGATCCAAAATCTGAGAGCAGGTGAATCAGGAACTGAAGCAACTTTATTGCAAAGCAAGTAAACAGCTTTGAGTACAGCCCATCTTAAAGGAAATCAAGGAGTACTGTGCTGCTATATCAAGTGATTATTCTTTTTTCTTTCCCCAGTTGCCTATTATTATGGTGGTTGCTTTCTCCATGTGCATTATTTGTTTGCTAATGGCTGGTAAGTCACTATTGAGTTCAATTCCACAAAATTAGCTTGCTTGCGCGTGGACTTTCTATAAATGCTTACCAGGAACTGCTTCTCAGT
>NW_010395495.1:489-3119 GCF_000710305.1 Buceros rhinoceros silvestris | reverse complement strand
TGAAATGTTTGCCCATTGTTCTGGAGACTGAGGGTTCACAATAGATCATTAATGTGGAAAAATGGTGTTGTAACTAATGGAGAAGTCACTTAAGGGGCAGGTAGTTGCCCCAAATTTAGTTGAAAGCAGATGTGTCTTCACCATGGGCTGGCTGAGTCCCCGGAAGAACACCCACCCAGGTCGGGGCACAGGGACAGCTGAGGACAGCCAGGTATAGGCATAAGCCCCTTCCGCTGGATGTGCCCCTAATCTAAACCTGCCTTGGGAGCTGTGAAGGGTTTTGCCTTCTGCTTTTGCCTCGAGTTGGTGCCAGCAGAGTTCTGGACTCTGCCTTCTGCAGCTCTGTCAGTGGTTGAAGAGCTGCGGGGCAAACAGTGTTGGCCTAGGTAAGACCCTGTATCCATGGGAGCCTTCTGACTTCATCTGACAGCACCTCTCTGCGGGAGGGCTTGAAGCGTTTTGCTTTTGTACTGAAAAAGTCTCTCTGGTAACTGGAGACAACGATCTAAACTGTCTGGCTGGCTCCTCGCAGGTGACACGTGGACTGAGACACTGGCCTATGTGCTTTTCTGGGGAAGTGCCAGCTTTGGAACTTTCGCCATCATCCTCTACAACGGCAAGGATTTTGTCGATGCGCCCAAGCTGGTCCAGAAGGAGAAGATGGACTGAATTTGTGTGTGTGGAAAGCGGCTTGGTAGCGAGGATTCCTCAAGCCACCCTTGGAGTCTCTACTGACCCGCTTTCCACACCAAACAGCGGTCTTTCAATGTCCTTCCTTGGCAGCGGCAGGAGGAAAATCGCGTCCTTTGGTGGTGGTAGATGTCAGGCGAGACCTGACGAGTCGTACTTGCAATGGTCACTGGAATATTGCATCAGGGGTGGGGGCTCCGCTCCCGCCAAAGTGACGCCGAGGTGACCGCCAGCTCTTTGGTGCCTGGGATGTTTCAGGGCTGCGTAGGCTCACAGTCCACCTGGGCTGTTCCAGCTGAACTGTTGGTCTCTGGTGTGACAGGAGAGAGCTCTGGTGCCGCTTGTGTGTCAAAACCCAGGTGCCGGAGCGTTAATAGCGGAGTTTCTCCCCATGGTCTCTGAACAAATAGGGCTTCATACCCTTAAAAGCCGAGTTCCAAGGCCTGCAGCTGGGTCACCTCTGTTGTGGTAAAGCCCATGTTCAGGAGTCTCTGTGTGTGTTTCTGGGGGCTTCTTTTCACTAATTGGATCCCCGTGCTCTCTGAAAACGAGCTTTTAGTCCTGTCTTGTCTCGGGCTGATGCAATATTCCACGAATCATTGTTGGGGTGAGGGGGCAGTGAGACTGGATGTCCTGCAGTCTCCAGATGAGATTCATTACTTAGCGAGTTAAACACAGAATTTTCTTCCTTAAGGTGTAAATGAAATCGAAGAATGTAAAAACCCTTTGCAGTGTTCATTGAACCTTCCTTACGCTAAAGGTCCAAAGTACTCCATGACTTTCCAGATGGGTCACAGCTTCATGGGTGAACTTCATATCGTTTTGCTAGCGGCTGCTTCCAGTCTTAGGAACTCCTGACAGACGGAAGGAGGAGGAAGCGCCTAGTCTGAACTCCGCCTCTGACCTCGGGGGCAGCAGCTCGCTTTTCATGCATGATACCGTCACACTCTTAAACACAAAAAAAAGGAAAAAAAGCTGCAGAGTAATCTGTGCTGGCTAATAATAAATGTGTGTCTTTAAATTTAGTGCTTCCAAGCTGTATAAAAATCAGTAATCCTCATCAAGGACCAATTTTAAACTATTTTGTCCCTTATTTTCTACGGTTGGTTGCAGGCCAGACCTGGGACTTGCTTAGGGCGCTGTGCAGTGTTTAATATTTCCTGTAAGTACGGCTGTATATTCAGAGGGCGAGTACGAGGTGTAGACAGGGGGCTGGGGGAACCCGTGGAACACTGGGACTGGCACCATGGTCACCCCTGGAGCTCGAACATCAGCCACGGCGACCCCCGTGTTCCGTTGGGTGGGGACTGAACATATGTACAGATTTTTGGCAACTGTTGACTGCTCACTTTAACCTGGAGTGTTCGCAGAGGCCTCTCCGGGGCGTGTGGACGTAACCCGCTTATGAGCACCAGTATTCGCAGAGTACCCGTTAGCTTCTAGACACTGTAATCGAAATACCAGCTGGGGGTGCACTGGAAAATCTTCTTAACTGGGAACGTTCAGAGGTGAGCTCCGCTCTGGGCACAACGGACAGGAACACCCCGGGCCCCCTGTTGTAAGTGGTGGCTTTGATGGCTCATCCTGCATCCCCGGGGAGAACTCGTGGCAGCAAAGCCCACCCTTGATCTGCTGCGGGGAAAGGGGGGTGAGACCCAGAGGACCGTAGGGTTCAGAGCAGGGCGGCACCTGCTCCCGTGCTTTGCAGAGTCTGTTTCTAAAATCACACATGGTGTACTCATAAATGACAATAAAATGTTCAACTTTTCTAGATGCGCTGTCTGAGCTGCGTTATTGTCCCTCAGCGGGGGGCGTCCCCTGGTTCTTCGCGTCCCCTGGTTCTTCCTTAGGCGCAGCAGCACGCACTAGTTGTGTCCCTGCTCGTGAAGGTGAAGGTCTCGCTGTGCTGCGCTTGGCTCCGGTGCCAGGTCACCGCCGTT
>NW_010395495.1:0-250 GCF_000710305.1 Buceros rhinoceros silvestris | reverse complement strand
ACAGCGAAAGCCGGGTTCCGCAGGGCCCCGCCTGTACAGGCAAAATCATCGCTATTTAAACCTTGCAGCCTGCAACTTTCTGAGATAAATGAATTCTTCAAAGGCTCTGCTCCAGGGTTTGGGGCTTTTTCCTTTGTGAAGCTCGGAGTAGGTTTAAATCAGGTATTTTTAAGCACAGCTGATGGCACTGCCGCTCTGCCCGGTCGCACGGCTCAAGCAGGGGGTGTCCGGCTCTGCCCCGTTCCTACAG
>NW_010395494.1:1601-1828 GCF_000710305.1 Buceros rhinoceros silvestris | reverse complement strand
AGGTGGGTGTCTGTGAAGTCACGCTGTGCGGTGTGGGGCTGGTCAGGCACAGGGCAGAGGAGGGGGCATGTGGCTGGGGGCATGGAAAAGGAGCAGGGCAGAGGTGAGGAACACCCCGTGAGCAGAGCCTTTCCCTGGCGATGCTGCCCTGGGGCAGGGGCTGCTCGTCCCCCGTCCCAGTTCCCTGGTGGAGGGTTGGGTGGCAGTGCCTGGAAACCCGGCGCACC
>NW_010395494.1:947-1192 GCF_000710305.1 Buceros rhinoceros silvestris | reverse complement strand
GTGAGTCTGGGGCACCGCAAGGAGCTCCGCGGGACACCGCGTTTGCTGCAGGGACCTCAGCCGGGGTGGGAATCCTGCGTCAAGCCCAGACACTGACCCACACCATCCCTTTCCCAAGGGCAGGCACAGCCCCTTCCCTGCCTCCACCCATGGGGCCAAAAGCAGAAACAGGAGAGGGAAAAGGAGTGAAATGTCGGCCTGTGGTTTAGAGAACCCGGGTTTGGTTTTTGAAGGGAAGCACCCTG
>NW_010395494.1:493-773 GCF_000710305.1 Buceros rhinoceros silvestris | reverse complement strand
AGAGCAGCAGCTGGGAACCTGGCTCTGGTTCCCGCTGTCAGTCGGGCGCTGCAGAACGCAGCCTTTCTGCCCTCGGGGCTCTCCCGACCATTTCCACCCCAAGAATTTCCACCCGGGAATTTCCAATGTCACATCCCCGATGTTCCCACTCCCGAGCAGCTGTAAAACTTGTGGGATTCAGGATAAGACACAGTGATAAGAGGAGGCCAGATGCTGGACCAGAGCATCCCAGTCAGCTGAGGGTGGTGGCTGCCCCGGGGCCGGGCAGCACCACAGGCTG
>NW_010395494.1:0-294 GCF_000710305.1 Buceros rhinoceros silvestris | reverse complement strand
GCACGGGGGGTGGCGCCCGCCCCTCTCCCCAGAGCATCACCTTTCCTTCTCCAGGCAGCGACTGGTCCAAGCCCGGCCACGCTTCCCCAGCACCCACTGTAGGGCTGGGCACTGGCATCCCCCTGCAGCCTCCGGTGTCCCGTCGGGGCCGGCCCGAGTCCAGCAAGGTACAGCAAGAGCAAGCGCTGCCTTCACCATAGGGCACCATCTCCGTACACCCCCCACCTTCTCCGCTGCCCCCAAACTCCCTCCCCACCCTCGCTGCGAGCTTTGGGCAAGCCCATCCCTGATGGG
>NW_010395493.1:10832-33423 GCF_000710305.1 Buceros rhinoceros silvestris | reverse complement strand
AACAAGGCCAAGTGCCGGGTCCTGCACTTGGCTCACAACAAGCCCCTGCAGAGCTCCAGGCTTGGGGAAGAGTGGCTGGAAAGCTGCCTGGTGGAAAAGGACCTGGGGGTGCTGGTCGGCATTTGGATGAATATGAGCTGGCAGTGTGCCCAGTGGCCAAGAAGGTCAACGTCATCCTGGCTTGTATCAGCAATAGTGTGGCCAGCAGGAGGAGGGAAGTGACTGTCCCCCTGTAATTGGCACTGGTGAGGCCACACGCTGAATATTGTTTCCAGTTTTGGGACTGTCACTACAAGAATGACATGGTGGTGCTGGAGCACGTTGAGAGAAGAGCAATGGAGCTGGTGAAGGGTCTAGCACAGAAGTGCTGTGAGGAGTTACTGAGAGAGCTGGGGTTGTTTAGTAAGGAGAAAGAGCGTCTCAGGAGAGACGTCATTGCTCTCCACAACTACCTGAAAGGAGGTTGTAGCAAGGTAGGTGTCAGTCTCTTCTCCCAGGATGAGATGAAGTGGCCTCAAGATGCGCCAGGGGAGGCTTAGATTGGATATTTGGAGAAAATCTGTTCACTGCTTGCGTTATCAACCGTAGAAAGAGTCTGCCCAGGGAAGCGGTGGATTCATCATCCCTGGTATTTAAAGGATGTGCAGATGTGGTGCCAAAGGACATGGTTTAGTGCTGGCTTTGGCAGTGTTAGGTTTATGGTTGGACTTGATGATCTTAAAGGCCTTTTCCAACCTAAATGATTCTGTGATTCTATAATTTTATGTCTTCCCAGAGGGGTTCTCTGCATCATTAGGCAGCAATGCAGGGAGAGAAAGTTACAGTGACTTGCTCCGCTATTTGCATCAATGCATAATATGCAAGGAGGAAAAGCAAATAGTGTTTAGATTCTTTAATTGACCAATTTTTCTGACGAAGATTAATATCCATTTGTAGATGTGCAAAAGTGTGAGAAATACAGTTAACAAAGGCACCAGATTTTAGAAAAACGGTAGCTATGCTCACAATATCAAGTACCCCAGACCTATAATTCTGGTTTCAGCCAAGACTCTTGAAGTAAAAAATGTTAAATCTGGAGAATTTGAGATTTGGGTTGTGTTTTGCCCTCTATTTACAAAGAAAGCACATAGAATTCACAGTAGGGTCAAACAACAGGAGGCAGTTTCTTTGTTCAGAAAATGAAACTTGTTTTAAGCCAGCATTCTGTCCAAAACAGGAACTTTCTCTCCCTCTCTGAATTTCTTCCAGGGCTGTGCTGCTGGTACTTTGCTGGCCCTGGCTCTTCTTTGACTGCGTTATTTTAGATTCACTTCACACCCACGCTTGTGTACCTGTATGACCTAGTCTGCACCCATTTTCTGTGTTTGCAAAATGTCCCAGAGAAAGCTTTTTGACTGATACCGTCTAGGCTTTCCTTAGCACTTCTGTGGTCTGTGACTTGGGTAGCAGTTTTCACAGTTTCATGTGTTGCTACGCAAAATGGTATTTTGAATTATTTTCTTGGTGTTGTTATATGAGGGTCTGCTAGCCCACTATTCTGAGGTTGGAGATCACAAATATGTCAAAATTATGAACCCTGACTGTAGCACCTTCCAGCCTAGAACTACTGTATTTGTTAAAAGAAAGCAAGTGAGGATATGCGGGAACTCAACTGTTCCTGACAGTTTGACAACATGATCATAATTGAGAAGATGAATCTGATTTATTTAAAGGCATGTATTTAAGCAGAGCATTCACAGCTTTAGATAGATGCTAAGATAGTGTGAATTTTAATTAATCTACGTAAAAATATTATTCTTAGAAACAGTAGACAAAAAAATTATATGCAGTTACCTAATCTACTTTAAAATTATTTTGGCTTCACATCCCTGAGGGTCACCTTGTCTGTCCAAAACATAATTCTTACCTCCCTGAGTCCTTTCATGACATCCATGAAAATTAAATATGGCTGGTCAGTGTAATAATAATATACACTGATATGCTCGAAGCAGTTTGTAATAGGCATTCAGCATTGTTCTGAAAAATAACTCCAGCTGATGATATACAAAACAGAAGGGCATAACAATGCGTTCCCTTGGCCAGATTTGCTCTTAGCAACAGCAGTTACTACATGGACTCATGAACACTGTGGTTTAGTAAACGCTTTGCTGCTTAGGATCATGGCGTGCCTCTAGCTAGTCAAGTTTAGGAATCAAATAGGAAAATTGTTTTAATTAATCAATGGGAAAGGGTGCACGAGCAAGCTGCTTGTTTAGTCCTAAAGCTGGCTGATATACGTTCCGGATAGAGTGACAGTCTGGTGTTCTATTGTTTGTGTCACTGGGAAGTGATTTGACACGTTGCCTTAGAAAAATGGTTTCTGAGCTCAGGCTTTTGTAGGATCCCCTTTCAGGGGTGGTAACTGCCCCAGTCTCCAGATCTACTCTGCCTACTCTTGTGAATCACCATCACAGAACAAGGACACTTACAAGTCTTTCTCTGCTGGATCTGCAAGGAGACCGGCTTCCTAGCAGGCAGCCAACTTAGCTGGATAACAGTAAGTAGCATATATACCAATTTCTTCTCCCCAGAATGTTTCAGTATAAATCAAATCTAACTCACATGTTACACCAGGCAAATGAAGAGCTAGTGATGTCAAGAAACATAAGCAAGCAGATGCCCAGGAACATATACAACACAATTTACATTACTTATGTAATATCATCTAATGACATAATGACAATTTCTTTATTCTGCAGAATAGATTCGAAAATGCAATCTGAATCTTTTCTGAAGTAAAACTCTTTCTGACTGCAGAAATTTTTACTGAATTCAACACAGCTTTGCAGGAGAGAAATACATTGTTTTGAAACAGCTTTTTCTGATAGAAGTTACTCAGAAAATGTTTCTTGACACTAGCCGCTCCTGACCTTACAAAAAATTCAGCTGTTCTCTAGAACTTGAAAGCTGTGGTGGTTACATGTGCAGTACTGTGTTCGTTTGACTTTTCCCCTTCCTTTAAAACATAAACTCATCACAGATCCATCTATTTGTTTATCTTTCACAGTACAGAGCCATGCACATTTCTTGTCCTATACAAATGATTAATAGTGTCATGACTTTTTAGCCACTGTCTACGAAGAAACACTTTGCTTCTTACCCTCCGCTTCATAATTTGAAGTCTCCCACCCCCATCCATGACACACAGGCTTGTCATTCTCTTTCACTGTCATTTCCTCCTATTTTATCTAAGTGTTTCAGAGTTTTCCCCAGGAAATTCTTTTCTATTCATTTTTAGTGTTTTTAAGGGAGCAAACAAGATGAAAGCTTAAGGAAAAAAATGTTGTCTTTCTTGACATTGTAAATATAGCTGATGTTTCCCTTTTTGTAGCTATGTGTGATGCAACCCGAAAACTATCAAGGTAAATTGCAGTTAGTGAAACCTCCATTTTACAGCAGAGTAGACACTGATGAAAATGAGTATCTTTCTAAATCAGTTAAAAAACACCACAAAGTCCGATCAATGGAGAAAGAGATTTCAGGAGATATCTAAAGCCTGTTTGTTCCTCTCTCAGCAAGACATGCTAAACATTTATCTATTTGTTGGTTCTTATTAGTCATTCTAAACCCGGGAATAAACTTGATTGTCTTCTTAGGGTGAACTTGGTTGCCTTATGGTGTAAACTGGGAATAGTTCATTTGAAGTCAGCTTGTTCTCATGATGTGGAAGATTGCTAATCAGACTGTGGTAGAGAGTCTCACGAGAGTAGTAGATCAGATGAGTGTAGTTTTCTTTTCTCTAGCTGCTTTTATGCAATAAGCAATGTACAGAAGATGAAACGTCTCTACATTTTTCACTAGCACCAACAGTAACTCTGAAAACAATTTGCTGAACTTTGTCTTCCGAAATCCCCATCTGATAGAGGAACCAAAAGGGACAGTATGGTGAAAAAAAAAAAAAAAAGGTAATCCTATAATAATGAGGAATTTCTCCACCTTCAGTTAGGACACAGTATTTGTAGAATTGGAGAATCACAGGAATACTGAGGTTGGAATTGACCTCTGGAGGTCATTTAGTCTAACTTCTTGTTCAAAATGGGTCAAACTATATCAGATGCTTCAGAACATTGATCCGCTGAGTTTTGAGTATCTCCCAGTGATGGAGACTCCTCAGCCTCTTGGGGAAACCTCTTCCAGTGCAAAGGAAGTCTTCCAACAAAAATTGTTTCTTATTTCCATGTTCTGGTTTGTGCCTCTTGCTTCCAGTCCTGTCACTGTGCACTTTCAGGAAGAGGCTGGCTCTGCCTTTTCTATATCTTTCCATAAGGCAGTCGTAGATAGCACTTAAATATTCTCTGCAAAGTTAACTTCCAACCACTGATCCTGCTCTCTGTAGTGTCACAGGAGGTTATTCTCTACCAGGACTTTGGACTTGTTCTCATTAAACTTTTTTGCGGCTCCTGCTACCCCCTTTCTCCAGCCTGTTGAGAATTTCATGTTCCTCTCAGCATGCCTTCCAGCATATCTATCATCTGCTGCCTTGGTATCATAAGCAGTCTTGCTGAGGATAAATTTCTTACCATCCAGGTCATTAACAGAGCATTAAACAGTATGGGTCCTACTATCAGTCCTCAGGGACACCATGAGTAACCAGCCAACAGCTGGACTTCATACTCATGGTAGCACAAACACTTAAGATCAGCAATCATGCCAATTTATTACCTACTTGGTCATCTGTGTATCCAATCCCTAGCTGACCAGTTTGATTACTAGAATACTGTGGGAGACTGTGTCAAAAGCCTTGTTAAGTGTGGTGCAGTCATCTCATCATAGGACTCAGTAAGTTTAGTGGCAGTGACCTTCAAGCCACTAAAGATTCACACTGATTTACTGATTTTTGCCTACTCCTCTTCAGCCAATAGTTTTGATACTGCTATTTATACACAGTTAAAGCTTCTGGATTCTGTTGTCCAGTTGACCAGGCACTTTCTGAAAACTCAAAGATCATGTCAAATGAGTGAAGGGAAGAACAAGAGACCATGAAAGGAGACCTGCATTGTCATATGACAGGTGGTGCAACACAGTCGCATTTGGAACAGATTTTTCAGTCAGAATGCTATTTTTCTCTGCTGACCAGGATCCCTAGCTGGCTGACGCCTTTGGGAAAGCACTATGTGCTCTTCTCTGAAAAGAAAGAAAATTACGTATTGTGCTTGCTGAGCCAAGATGTATAATAAGAGATGTAGTTTATTCATTGCTGATAGACAACACTTTGCAAATAGACTTCAACCACAAAAAACAAAAAACCCACTCATTTCAAGAATTCTGTGATATGGAAACCGCCCCCACTCCCCGCCAAGGATATTGTAGTTATTTGCTTGTACCTTGCAGTAAGACTATTAGAATAGTAGCTCATGTATCATTATCCTTGCTTGGCATCAATTCTTGCAAATACCTTCTTAGCACGTGTCTAAGTGATTACCATTCAGATTTGGGTAAACATCTTCTGTATTGAACTAAAAGTCACTTAATTTTGCACCTGTCCCTTTCTCAGTTTAAATAATACACACATATTTCTCCTTCCTGCTATTGTTCTCCCATATAGGAAAAGAAGATCCAGAGTGTGCAATTCGTAAAGGAAATTACACTAAGGTATATTGGAAAAGCACATTAATAATGAATTAATTAGCAATTGTCCAAGTTTGATAGAGGAAATATCCAACTTTCGTTGTCAAAGGCATTCTTCCAGAAATGATGGGTATCTATTCTTCTTTGCATGCAGTCTACATCCAATTTCTATTTTACCCAATGGGCATGTCCTTGTTTTCTTTCTCCAGCACTGACAAAATCTGTGAAAAATAAGAGGGCAAATGTTTTTCCATTCCGTCTATTTGAAGTCTCCATGTATGTTATCAATTATAAGGGATTATGTATGACATGGATGAGAGAAGGTTTAAGTCAATAATGGTGGAGCTGAGGGGGATTCAAATGGGAGGACCTCTAGATGCAGTTACTGTGACCAACATAATTGAAAAGTGGCACTAACCAAGGTTAAGTGGCTGACAAAATGAATTGCAGAGACTCAGCACGGAGAGATCTTGGTAAATTTAACGACTGGGCCAACAGGTAGCTCATAAGTTTCAATAAATAGACGTGGAAGAAGCACAGGCACTAGTATGGCTGGGAATGGACTTGCTACGAGCACCGTTGTTGCACATCAGGAAAACCTGGCCGACGTGCTGGGCTCCTTTAGGAAGACTATTGCCAGCAGGTCAAGGAATTTTATTCATAATGATCTTTACTAAATATTGCAATAGATAAAGCGCTAACAGCACTTTATCTGGAAGCTAGAAAAAATGAGAAAAGGCAAAAATCGGGTGCATAATAAAGGAATGCTCAAAGATTTTTTTCATGATATGATGACATATTTAATGGTTTGCTATTGTGGAGACAAGTAGAAATAGTCAACACCTCTTGGTGTTTATTTGCGTCTTAATGGGAAAAGGATGACTATTTACTTTGCACAGCTGCTTATTTTCGGGTAAACCATCTTCCCTCCAATCACATACTGCAGAGGAATAATTTTAAGAGGACAACTTTCAAAAACTTTCTGTTTAAAGTATTAGTCGAAAGTGTTTGGCATGGTTAACCTTTCTTGCAGTGGATTCTAAAGCATCTCTAGTCGCTACTGAAGAAAATGCATGGGAGTAAAATAGTATCTGTCAGTTGCAAATTCCACGCAACAACACTCCTTATGGTTGAACATCTTGAATATATTGGAAACAATCTTTTCATACCATGATGTAAGATCTCGGAGAGATCACCCCTTGAGCAATAAAACTTTCATAACTACAGTGATATATGAAGGTCTCTTTTCAGTCCTCCTGCAGAGACAAGGTCAAGTAAAAGCAACTCTGACTTTCTCATTTTGCATTTAATGCAGTTAAGTTTCAGTTGAATTCACTGTAATGCATTGGTGCAGCACGTCGGCATATTTCAGTCATTTCAGGATTTTTTCTAAATACAGGGTTGTTCAGATAATGCTAGACTTCTGGTTACTGAGAGCCATGGATACCAAACTCAGGGTACCAAACAGTGCAACACATATTCAGAATAGAAAAGTCCATCATATTTAGTATGTATGATGAGATACTTGCTTTTTATTAAAAAAAATTGGTAATGCGTGTACTGTGCATCAAGAGTAGAAATTAACAACAAAATTCTTCTAATTTTTCTTTCATATGTAGAGGTGGATGGATGGATGAATGTCACTGTGACCTCTGGGGATTCTTTAAAACCATACATAAATAACTTCAGCATTATTCTGTATTTCCATTACTCTTTGAAACCATTCCAAAGATGCAATCACTTTGACAGAGTTATAGTTTGTGAAGTTCTTGAAAGTTAGCATCTCATGCTGAAAATTATAAAGAGCATATTTTTATTCTATCAGTGTCACAATAAGACAAATTTTAATTCCATGAACAAAACCTTTCACACAACAAGGTGTTTCCTTAATGTTATCTGATAGCTGAAACTAAGGTCATAGTCAAACGAAGTTGCAATACAATGGTGCAGTTGAAGCCGAGCATGTTTTAGGTACATGCAAGTTCAGTGTAGCCAGTAGATGCCTGCTCTTTGTAAGAATACTGGTTAAGAATACCAGTACAGAATCCAGCAGGTACGCAATGTAAATCAAAAGTCAGATTTACTTGCAAAGAAACTATAAGAGAAGTTTTATCTTACCAGTGTGGAACACAGAACAGAAATATGTTGAAACTAGATAAACCAGAGCAAGTAGTTGGACTTAGATGAACTATGCTTATGGAGTCAGTGACAAACTTGAAATTGTCCTCCTACTACATCAGAAACATTAACTATATACTTCATTACATCCCCAGTGTGTAAGGACTTTATTTTATTTATGTGTCACGTACAATAGTAGATTTTAAGTAAGCATTGCCTGAAACGTGAAGGTGAAACGTTATCTCTTAGTAATAAATTATTTTTCTGCAGAAGATTAATAGATTTTGTTTCATAGAACAGCCAGCATAACTAGCTCTTACTATGTAGATCCCCAGCTGCAGAAGTTTTCTTCCATGTATACAGTTTGCTTGAACTCGTTGTTCTATATTTGACACATGGGATTTTGAGATACAGCTCTTTCTGCAATGCTTGAATAGTTCTTGCTTTACCTTGCCTTCATTTGCTTTCTGCTGATTCATCATGATGATGTCTGTATCACCAGGTCTGATTCCAATTGTAAATGCTCTGTAATACTGTGAGGTGATTTCACATTATTTCAAATACCATGCTTCAAAGTGCACGTGCAACTATCAGGTCCCATGAAACAGCAAAACACTGTTCTGTGTATTTGCCCAGTTTCTGTCCATGCTGCTGAAATTTATAGCCTACAACTACAATATGTAGTTTATGCACTCAAAAACTTGTTCTATGCCAGAAGAGCAGTATCGCATTTATCATTAGCGAGAGGAAGTGCACAAAGCACCAGCTGGCTTTCAATGGAGTATGTGAGCAGAACAGTTTCTTTTCGCAGAAAGACCTGTGGCCTTACTAGTTTCCAAACAT
Source organism: Buceros rhinoceros silvestris (assembly GCF_000710305.1). NCBI lineage: Eukaryota > Metazoa > Chordata > Aves > Bucerotiformes > Bucerotidae > Buceros > Buceros rhinoceros. The sequence continues at coordinate 24,855 of NW_010395493.1, read as the reverse complement.
TTCAATTCATCAGTAAAAGAAATTGTAGTCTCAATCTAGCTTCACAAACAAGAGATAGGTGGGTCACGTTTTAGCAAGACGTCTTTGCCACCATTTTGCTGTAGAAATGGTGAATTCAGAGTGTTACTTTAATTATTCTGTTATTACAAACGTAAAGGAACAAGAAACAATAAAGAAAGGCTGTAGCTACAGCCAGCAGCAGCAGCAGTCATGACATGCACAAAGAAAGATCTGTCTACAACATAGGTAAAGGTTCCCTGCCTCCTGTTGTATATAGCACAGCACGAGGTGTGTGCTCAGTGGTGATACTGCCCCACGGGAGAAAGAGAAAACTACCATCATAGATAAAGATCAATACAATGGCTTCCTTTCAGGTGAAAGCATACCAAAAGAACTTTGCCAATGATGACCCATAAATTGGACAAAAATGTGGGGTTTATTTGCTTACACAAAGAAGACAACAAGTTAAATTAGGCAAGGCAAAAATTATCTTTGCATAGTAAATTGCAAATCTGCTGTGGGTTTTTCTACACTTCTGGACTGGATTTGTCTCTACTGTTGAAAAAAGACACTTTTAAAAAATGTCTGATATTCCGAGTTTTATACGTTCAATTTCCCCCTTAAGGTCATTTAGGGAAACAGGAAGCATTCTCACTCATTATGTTTCAGCTTATTGTTTAAACAACAGCAGTCTCTGAATTGTCCTTTTAACCATATTTACAAAGTGTACAGCCTGGGTGCTTGGTGTTGGAACCCAATGAAAAATCCTCTAAGGGCAGAATTAATCAGTGCTGAGCTGACAAACAACAATTTATACTAGTGGAGGTCTGGCTTCTATATTCTCTCGAGTTTCTATAGAAGCCCAGGAGCTTCACATATCTGAACGAAATCTGTTGGGATCCTGTATTGCAAAAGTAGTTCTATTCCAAGATAAGGCGTGTTTTATGGAAACATTCAGACACTTTAGGTTTTATGATATTTTCAGGTTAATTGTGCTGGAATTAAAAAACTGTCAAGATTTCAGGATCTTTGGATTTGCAATACATGTAGGAATATTCCACAATTACATCACTTCCTATCATCCTCCTGCACATCTATTTATGGCATAAGATAGGACTTTGAAAATAAAACAGTTTGGTTAAGAACATTTACAGTGGGTACGTGACTTGACTGCCAGGAGCTATTAATCTGTTTCATAGATGGAAGTCACCAAGATAACCAGTTTGAGCTACCAGCCCAAACTATCAACAATATCTTTAGAAAAGGCATCCCGTCTGGGTGCCTCCTTTCTGGGACACGCTACCTTGTACGTGCTTTTCTGAGCTGCCAGACAGCACAGAAAATCCATGTGACACAGCATCTGAAAATCGTTCCCTAAATTTCTAGAGATACTCTTTCCAAAACTGAGGCGAATATCAAAAGTTTGGCTGTAAGTACATATTTGTCTATCAAATACATGGAATAATGCCATCACACAAACATTACTTCTTAGCCCCTCAGTTTTTCTTATGAGCAACTCAGGAATCAAGTTGGCTAAGTTATCTCAGGTGGTCCTAAGGAACAGATTTCAAATCTCACACGAGTTATCAGTTATGGTCACTGCAGCATACAGAGGATGGATCTCTACTTGTGCTCAGAACCAGAGACAGATAACAATCCCTCATGCCATTCAAAGGAAATTTTCTAGGTTGTTATGGGTGTTGAAACAGCTGGGAAACATTCTCTGCCTACCTATGAACCAGCTGATTTGTTACTACCCCTCCCCATTTCTCTGATTAGCCCTAACTCACATCAGTAATTGTGACTGCTTCCAGGATAGGAAAACAACTTTGACAAGCTGTTTGATAAAACAAAAACTGATAAAACAGCTTTGATAAGCAGATAAGTAAACACTGATGTAGTTTTCTTCTGACACAAAGAAGTAGTTCTCACTTCCTCTTCCCCAACATTCTGTTTTCATGGGTCACCACTCTGAATGTGTAAGTTTAAGGAAAGAAATATTAAGAAACCAAACAGGAGACCAGCATGGTATTACTCTAACTTGCAGCTTCCATGCTGTCTGCGTAAATGTCCAGACTAATTAAATGAGCAGTCTTGCTCAAAACACACACTAATGGCCTGACTCACTGACCTTGAATATTTATAAGACAAAACTCACATCCCTGCAGCTAACAGGAAGACTAAGCATTTATGCAAGCATAATATAATAACATGCATGATATTCTCACTGGCAAATTAAGCACAGTATTACACCTCTTGGTAAATGATAGGGAAGGAACAGAACCAAACAGAACACAATGGGGGAAAAGAAATCACACCTGGATTTATGTGTGAGCACAAGGGATAAGAAACATATGCTGACATACCATCTTGGGACCACAGAAAATGTCTATCATCTGTCAATGGAACACTTTGCTCCATTCTCTGGAGATCAGAGGATAATTTTAGGCACACCTGCTTAGGAAGAAAACAATAGAGGTTAGTTACTAACATTTAGACCCTCGTTCAGAGAGGTTCTTAGCCCATATTTAAAATACTCAGAGTCCGAAGCATTTTAGGAGTAGGCTGAAGCAAGAGCTAACTATAACCAAGTATGAAGCAAGACAACTGAAAATATATGGCTTTTAAAGTGAGTGAAAAGCAAAAGAACAATCTTGGTTTTGCTGAAAGAAATGGGAGCTACACCCATACTGCTACATTTGCACAGGCGAGGATTTGAATTTCCTTCAGTGCTATTCTCTGCTGATATATAATGGAGAGTGGAACAAGATGAACCCCAGAAATCTCTTCCAATGTAAGTTACTCTACAGTTCTGTGATTAGTTTGTAAGAAAAAATAAAAATCAACCCAAGACGCAGGTGTCACTAACATGGTTACAAATACATGTAAAACAAAAAAAATCTAAAACTGGCTTTGGTAATACAAATATGACAAGGCACCACAATTCTTCCCTCATGTTCTTCAAGGTAGGAAAGTGCTTTGGATACCTCAGCAGAGAAAGATACACAACAATTTGGGGGGGAAATGTCTTACAGCCCAACAAGTTCTGCCCATGCAAAGGTTAAACTTTCAGGCCTGAAATTTGTCATGATGATGTTTTCATCAGTGACTGCGTTAGTGCAACCGCCACCACAGGTTCTTTTCTAAAATCAAGAGGTATACATGTTTTTAGCATTTTGTAAGGCATTTTTCAATTCATTTCATTCACCAGTGCTTACAAATCTTAAACCCTTCTAAAGGGTAGTAAAAGTGCAGTAGGGCTGATGCTGTGGTCTGAATTTCCCCTGAAAGTACTTAACCACTAGGACAATTTTGTAGATGTATCATCCTTTCTCCATCACAGTTCTCTTTTTCTATCATTCTGATGTGAGAACTGATAAAGCTTCAAACATAAAGAAGAAGTTCTCAACAATGTCTCTGCCTTTAATTTCTCCTTTTTTTTCCTCCCTTCCCTTTACCCCCTCACCAAGAGAAGGTATTATAGAGAAGGAGGAAAAAAGGTTACCAAACTATTTTGCTAATGTTTAACCAGACATTTTGGACTTTTTTAATTAAGTGAAATTTTGATCTGATTCCTATTTTAACAAGTTATGTGGAATCTCCAGCTCCAGTTCTGCAGCACATGGTGCCTGAAAGAAGTGCACGACCACTCTTCATAATGATTAATCCCGCAACAAACATCATAGTTATAACCCTGCTATGCAGTAAGGACCATTTACTGCCACAAAGGTAAAAGAAGTTATAGATGGAATAATTAATTATAGTAGTTATAGGTAGAGTAATTACCAAGGAGTTGTTAGCTGTGAATTCACACTGCACTCTATCAGCTGTTCGAAACGTTACTCTTAAGCTACCTTTTCCATTATTCTTTCCTAAAATTTTCCATCAGGATTGGTGCTGCCAAGTCTTCTGCTACAAGACATTTCCTGTTCCTAAAGTAAATGTGGTAATTTCTTGCATGGTAGTTAGCCACCGGAGGTGGGTAATTTTCAATTTATTTTGATGTTTCCAGCAGTTTCTGCTGGATATGGTCGAGGTCCTAATCAGCACAAGCAGCTTTGTGTTTGAAAGATCTGAGTACACTTGTTTTTCTTCTGCCTTGGTCCTGAAGCCAGCAGTGGATATGAGTTGCACGTAGAGCTGTGTAAGAAAATTAGAACAGGCTGCTGGTGTTACCAGAGTTGGTCCACATCATTATCTCCTTTGATACTGTACATGAAAAAGAAACATTCCCTTAAATTACTCTGAAGATAGCGAGAAACATTAAGACCATTGCTCTAATGACCTGTTCTTACTGATATGGTAAAGCAAAGTTCATCTGAGACATGTATTTTCTGTTGTCCTGGCAAATTGTGAAGTTGCGGAACTCAAATAAAAGCTGAGAGTATCGAAAAACTATACACACAAGCTGTTGTTGAAAACTTTGTACCAGCACCTCAAGCCAAAATATCAGAGAAGCAGCAATAATTCTAAATTGATAATCTAGCCACTGAATATTGGAATCAGAGGCTGAGGACTCCAGCTACATCTAGAAGAATCCAGGTACCAGCACAATGTTGATCTTATCCCTTTCAATCTTGAATTTCACAACGTGAATCAGATATGCTGTGAAAAGGAATAAAATGTGCTACAGTTCCACTTTAGGTGAAAGTACCTTAGAGTGTTCTTGAAGTAATTTCTAATCCATGCCCAAAGAATTTTGGACATCCGATTTTAGAGTTGCTTAACACCAAAAAAGAGCGTTTGACCACACAACAGCAGGTCCTGTAAAGAACTGGTGAAAAGGCTATTCATGATTGTTAGGATGTCTGCCAGAGCACTGCTGACTATTGGGTTTCCAAAGCCGCCTTGTTCCTATTATAATACGTTTAGCTAAATTTGGTAATTTCAAGTCTGAAGGGTGGAATTAGCCAGACTAGTCATCGCCTTACCTATTTGTACAGCACAACTGACATATGATCTGGACATTTGCACTGCTATGTTCTGGATAGCAAAGGTCCAGCAGAGAGGCCAGGTCTGAGTCCAGAACTTTCATTGAAACTCATAACCCTAACATCCCAAGTGAGCATGGTGACCAGGCAACCCTTAGCTGGGCAATCACCATCCTCAGTATGGAAGAGACTAAAAAGAGAGGCTTGTCTACACAGACCTATAGAAGCCAACTACTAAGCCAGCTACATGGTGGCATGCTGGGAGTTTGAAATCTTCGTGTGCATTTGTTTCTCACAGGGCAGTAGGGGAATACAAGCTAGGATAGTCAGTAGGTCACCTGGGTGTAAAATAGAACAATTCAGTCTGGAACGAATCTCCATTAGGTCATCTAGTCCAAACCACAGCTCACAGCAGGTGTAATCAGGTCAGGTTGCTTAGGGCCATGTCCACTTGATTCTTGAAGACCTCCAGGAACACAGATTTTACATCCTGTCTGGGAAGCTTGTTCCAGGGTTTGATCACCCTCATGATAACTTTTCTTATTCTAACAACTGATGAAAATGACCCATGATTCAACTTGCGTCCATTGCCCCCTGTCTTATCACCATGCATATCGAAGAATCTAGCTTCACCTTCTTTGTCCTCTGATTGTATTTGCTGTAGACAGGAATAAGGTTTTTCCTAAGCCTTCCCTTCTTGATCAAACCTGTTTCTCTCAGCCTGTAAAGCTTGGTGGCAAAACGGCAGAGTACCACAGTCTTTTCGCTGTCACTAGTTCCCCTGGTCCAAAGACCAGTAGGCCCACATTCTCCTTAACTTTTTTTTTTTTTGCTGACAATGTATTTAGAAAAACCTTTCTTGCCATCCTTCACCTCCCTTGCTAGTTTAGACTCCAGCTAAGTTTTGGCTCTCCTGACTCCATTTCTACATCTGTAAGCAATGTCTTTTCATTCCTTCTGGGTAGCCTACCCTTGCACACACCTTCTGTGAGCATTCTTTTTTATGTTTGAGCTCAGCTAGGACTTCTGTGTTCATCCATGCTGGACTTTTTCCAGCTTGTTTGACTTTCTGCGCATTGAGATGGATCATTCCTGTGCTGAGGAGGCCATCCCTGAAGATCACCTGGCTCTCAGGCTTGTTTGCTTTCAGGAAATTTTCTCACAGGATCATGCAAGCAGGTTCCTGAACAAGCCAAAACCAACTCTTCTAACATCCTGGATCTATCTTGCTCTGCTCAGAATCTTAAACTCAAGTATCATTCTCAATGCAGCAAAGTTTGTCTTTGCCCTTTATGCTACCCACCAGCTGTTGCACATGCAGGTCTAACAGAGCATCTTCCCTCACCAGTTCATTAGTCACGTGCATCAAGAAATTATCAATATGTTCCAGAAATCGCCTGTATTGCTTGTGCCCAGCCATGCTGCTCTTCCAGCAGGGTGATTGAAGTCACTGATGAGTACTAGTTGCTAACAGAGACTTTCTCCAGCCGCCTGAAGAATGCTTCAACTGTCCCCTCTTCTTTATCAGATGGGGTTTGGCAGATACCTACTGCAGCATCACCTGTGCTGGTCTGTCCTGAGATCCTTATCCACAAGCCCACTACTGCCTCATCACCTGTCCCAAGGCTTCCTGTGTACAACTCACTTATACAGAGCTCAACCTCTCTGCCAGTCCTGCCCATCAGCCTTTCCTGCATCCCTTCATTGCAGCATTCTAGCCACGATCCTAATGAAGTACTAGTTCTGCAGCTGTGCATAGACTCGCCTCCTGCTTGGTCCTCGTGCTACACAGATTTGCATACAGGTATTTGAGGTTGGTCCCAATGTCTGATTTGCACAGTTGGTCCCTAACTCACCTTCACTCTGTTATCAGTGCTCCAGCATTTATTTTGAGTTGCTGCTTGGCATAGGGACTTGGGAGCTGACCTTACCTGACAGTAAAAAAAAGGGTTTGTAGTTACAGCATCTGCACTTGCAAAAACCAGCATCTACACTTGGGGAAGTGAAGCTGGACTATCTCCATTGTCACTGCATGAGCTGCTGAAATTATCAAGAGTCCAGACAACTGCTGCACAGTGCAAAGACACACGAAAAGCTCCTCAGGGTCTTCAGCAAACCATCGTCAACTGCACAAAGATAGATATGGAAATAGCACTATATTTCACATTACAAAACATGGGGCCAGTAACAGCAGTTGTTTTAAGACTTGCTGCTTAAATTTATTAATCTTGCTTCTTAAATTTATTAATCACATGAAAATAAGTAAAAAAAATAAGTAGCCTGGAAGGGGAAGCAAACAATCAACATTTGCTGAGTTCAAAACACTGAAACAGAGGAGGAAGGGGGTGTATGAGCAACATTTACTTTTAATAAACTTGCTAAGGAGAATGTGGAGCACAAGGGCACGTAAGCAGGCACCTTAGATATAGTTTTAAAAGAAACAAACAAGTCTCTGCCTGTGTTGCATCAAGTGTTCTATTGCAATCCGAAACAACTCAAAGCAAAAAAAACCCCGAAGTTGACTATGGGTCTTCCTACCTTCTATAGTGCTGCAAAGTTCTAACAAGCCTTTGTCTCAAACATCATTTCAAGACGTTTTATAAAACATGAAAAACCCCTTCTTGAGGTCTGGAAGCATTCTTGAGGTCCCCTGCAATGACTAAGCCTTCCACCTTCATTTTTGTTTTGAAGCAGAAAACTAACTTGGAAGAAGCAGAGAGGAAGTGATTCTTCCTTACCAAGACTCAAGATGCTTGTGGAAAGGAATATGAAAGATATATGAACCCATGGAGAAAAGCAGAAGCATCTATCGCAGTAGAATATCACTCCTTTGAAGACTGCACACAGTCCAGATCATATGTGAATGTAAAAATGAATGCTTTCACAATTCAAGTTGGAAAAGGTTCCCAACTCTCTCTTAATGGTATAGCAAAGCAAGCCTTTGGAATTTTCAGTGGTGTACTAGAAGTAACATCTTGTTTAAGTCGTTTACTAGCATTTCCACAGAATACTGTAAAAATAGCATTATGATCATAGGCAAAGATGAGTTGCTTCAATAAATCCAGTAAGTTTCAAATTAGATGCTGTTGATGTGTAGGTTTGAGGTCTATGACCATACCCAGCCATTCAAGGCTGCTGTCTAATGCCTGGATTTTCCATTTTTAGATGTACATGGTAACCATAGGGCAAACTGTTCATTCTGCCCTGCCTTTACAGAACTGACACTGCAGGTGAAAGTCAGCCCTGGAAATTGTGTCCAATGGAAAGTACGATCAGAAAACGCCACCTGCTGTCTCCTGGATCGCTGTTCCATAAACCTGCTGGAGCGCAAGGACATGCACACATGCACAAAACATCTTTCGTTTTATTGCAGGAAGAGTATATTCAAGTATGACGAACAGCAAACTCTTCCCACATAGCAGCACCCAAAAGTGCCCTCAGATCCTCACCGAGCTACATACTACTTGAAGGTTTAAGGAGCATTTCCTACAGAAGTCTCTTGCATTGAAACCTAGGGAAAAAAATGCTGTTATTTGCTTTGAAATTTCTTTTTTCAAGATTTTGCACACACGAAAACATCTATTAATTGAACATCACAATGCTGGATTCTCTTTAATATCAAGGTTCATCCTTTATTAAAACTCCATAAAAGCAAAGCGTAATTATTGCCCTGGCTGCAGTAATACAGTGCACATCCTGTTCTCTGAGGCTGTCTCCATGAAACGCTCCCTAGCCCTTGCCATTCCAGCCACTTTGAGCCAGCAAAACCCCTAAGCATTTGCTTTAGACAAGTTTGGTTTCCTCATCTTGGGCATGGGGAAACCAGAAGCCAACCACACCTAAACACACTTAACTAAGCCCATAACAAATCTGCATAAAAGCCAGTGTACTCAGGACCTTGGTGCACCAAAACCACTTATAAATACACAAACCCAAGCTTTGCGAATTAACAAGCCTCTGTGCAACCTGTATGAAGCAAGTTAGACTTTGGTTTAAATCAGCTGCATAAATACTAGAAGTTGCTTTTTCCTCCTACCTTATTTCCTAAGGGAGGATGTTACACTCTTCTACAACAATTCCAGAGCAACCTTCAATATCCTAAATTGTCTGAATTTTGTATGGTTTTTTTTGAACCTACCCTTTAATCCTTCTTGGGTCCCTGCTTTCTTTTTCTACTGGAGTATTCTTAAGCTATTTAAGGGCATTCCCCTTGTCCCCCAAAACAAAGAAATGGTGTTTCTTTAAAAGAAATTATCAGCTTAATTAGCTTGAGTAAATCAGCCTCAAGAAAACAAGTAGTGAAGAGAACAAAGAATGGAAAACATCAGCTATATTGACAGTTGTAAATAGAAGTCATCATTACTTCAGTTGTAGGTAGGATACAGCCTCAGGAATCTAGCCAGTTCAGATTAGAACAAACAAACGTGCATCTCAGTTCTAGGATGAGCCAACTTCTTGCAATTAATGCAAGTTTGAAAGTGCCAAATAAGGAAACTAAACAGAATTGACCTTATGTATTTGCTATGTAACAGGCCAAATGGGTCAAACTATCTTCTATCGCCTATGAAAATTTGGTTTAACATCAAAAAGTTGTCCTGAAATTACCAACCAAGTAAACTGAAGAGTAATTCTCTCCTTTATTTTATTTTTTTTAAAAATAAACCATGCCATTCTGCAAGCAGCCTTTACAAATCTTGTATCAAATTTATGGAGAGAAGATTGGGATCTTCTTAGGTGTCCATAGTGTACTGGAAGTTATTAGAAGAATTTTCAACTGAGGGAAAACTGTTAAAATCTGTAATCTTGAATTGTGTGTGAAATTATGTGCTACACAGTATTACAGAACAAGTAATTAGCTGTGTTTTTAGACTAAGGTAGGTAGAACCCTAAGGTGGTTAAAACTCTAAGGTGCACAGCAAAAAAATGTGATACAAACCTCAAATCATTCCTTGTTTACATGAAATTCTCCCCACCGTGTTAATAGCTTTGCTCATTTTAGTATTAACGACACATTGGCAACAAAACTGAGCTACAGCGTAAGAGCCTCAGAAGGAATCCTCTGATCTGCTGTGGCCACATTTGCTTTGATGGCTAGAGAAGTGTTTCGGCAGGTATGGGTTCTCGTTCCTTCACAGTGATTCACCAGCTCAACAAAGTTTATAGAGCATGCACGCACACACTCGCTCACAGAAAGAATCCTTCTCAGTTCTGACATTTGCTTGATTAAGGGGAGAGAAAATAAAACTAACAGAAGCCAAAAGAGAGATAAGGCAGCCCAACCAGAGAATGCTGAGCTGGGCTTTGCCTACTTGTACTCACAGGACTCCTGCATCAGAAGGCTCATCAGTTCATATCTAAAAGTAAACTACAAGTACCTGAGTGGCAGTCAAGGTATGAATGTGCCCAATTCCTCCTATTCCAGATGATGAATTACAGAAGATTTTTCAGTATACAGTACTCATCCTTTTTGTTTCTACACCCACGCACATTTGGCCTGGAGTCACTAAAGCTGGGTCAATGTGAAGCTTCTTTGTACTGTTTTTATGATCACTTGCTCTATGTGTTAGTGGATTATGCAGATGATACGTAAATTTAGTCCAGAAAAGCAATCGTAGTTGCTCTAAGAATCTTGTTCAGACTTAGTTGCAAATTTGTATTAAGATCTGCTCATATCAGGAGACTTAATATCATAAAATTTGAAGGAAGCAATATGTGAGCCCACCCACTCTGAGACTCTTGACCTCCTTCAGGTGAGAAAGCAACCAGCTGGTGACCATGCTACCTCTCATAGCATTTCCATGACTCCATTTGATATGAAATACATACTAATATATTGCTTCTGAAGACAGGGATATTAAAGGGAACAAAACATGTTTGCTTTCCTCTATTCAAATTCTGTGCATCAAGAGAATCAAAGAGTTAAAGCACCTCCATACTCTTTCATCTAGACTCTAGACTGCTGTCCTGGGTTAGGGAAAAAAGTTCAATTAAAAAAAAAGGTTTGTTTTAAGATGACCAATCACAATGAATTCCTCTCATTTATGTTTGCACACCTCATTGGTTGTGAAAACTTCAGCAGGCTCTCCATCCCTTTGAAAACCACGCACAGGACCGGGCTGACTCTGGGGGGGCTTTGCTCTCAGCTTGCTCTCTCTCAGGGTGTTTGCTTTCTCTCGGCATGCTGGTGCCTATATTCGTCTCTGCTTCAGCTCAAGACCGCTTGCTAACGGGCAAGCACAGACTTGTCTTTCTCCCTCTTCCACTGGCGCCTGGATCTGCTTGGATTACCACTACTGCTGGTGTGATCTGCAGCACCGCACAGGATGGACCCTCACCACTGCACCCCTCACGCCGCAAGGAACAGCCCGTGCTGCTGCTTAATCCCTACTGCTGCCACTGTTTCTGCCGCCGTTCTCTAGCACCTGCGACCCAAACTGCTATGCTGTGCGTCAGCTCAGGTCCTGCCTACGGGTGGATTTTGCTGACTGGCTTTGCTCTGCTCCCATGAACGTGCTGACCGTGTGGCTGCCACCATTTTGAAACTGCTCAGGACTGTTTTATTTCTTCCTTTTGCTTTTGTTCTCCCTAACTGCAGGTTAACCCTCACTGCATCAACTTTCCAGTCCCATATAAACCTGTTAATATCTCATTTGTTCCTCTGTATTTTTTCTAGTGTTATTAAACTTCTTTTAGTTTCCCAAACTTAAGAAGAAAGAAAAACTTGAGACCTCTTATCTCTGCTTACAATGCTTTCTCTCCCAGAACAGGAGGGAGGTTAGACAGAGGAAGAACTTGTCCAATAACTGGTGTACCTCAGCCAATCAGTGACAACTGCACCTATCCGTTTAGTTAGAACATTACATCTGATGAAGACAATTTTCATCTCATAAAGCACAGAAGTCAGGTCAGATACACATTCAATTTTGTTCACTTCCATCACGATGTTTATTTAGCATAGGAAAATCCTGATTTAAGCACCTGAGGAAAAACTTCAAACCATTCTATCACTCCACTTCTGAACAACATGCAAACACCCACCGGATCATATGGTCTAAGCATATAGATTGAAATGTGGAAGCTACATGATCTGTATTTAAAATGCAGTTTCACATGAACAACTTAAAACAGTTGCTCAGTGTGGAGCAGGGGAGAAGATTTTATTTGAACCTGGCTTCTAAGAGATACCAACAGCAATTCAGTTTACCATCAAATATTGAACTATTCCAACAATAGATTTGACCAAAGTGGTTTAGCAGCCTGACAGCTCAATTGCTTTTGATTTAAAAACTTTGCAGGGGTCTTCTTTGAACTAGGAATCTGGAAAAGCATGTCCTCCAGTGTGCACATGGTTATCTGTCCTGAAGCTTGTAGCTTCATATAAATATCTCCAAATTTGGCAGAAAGGTTGGGGTTTTCTTCCATCTTTTCCCAGACTGTAGCCAGCTAAGGAGGAGAAAATGACAGACTGTTACAGTTCAGCAAGTGAAGATCACATTCCACCACCATACTGAAGACAAGCAATCACTCAAAGGAACAAAACAACCACAATGTAAGGTATGTGCCAATATGATGACTCTTATGAGTATTTCACACAGCACACATCATACATCACCAGACAATGGTGGAAATACACTGGATACCTACATTAGTCAGAGTTTATACAATTTAAAACTTCCTTAAAGTTGTACAGTCCTATTTTCAGTCCTAGTACAGACTAACAATTATTTTCTCTTTAAACCCTTCAAACGTAATTGCTTCCTGGAATCTACTTTCCAGATAGGCACGATTATTACGTATCACAGTAAATGTGTAGTACAAACTGATAAAAGTCAGACGATAAAACACTGAAGTTCTGTATGCCATACCACAGTATGAATGCTAGTATATGTAAATCTCTTAATTATTAATGATCAAAAACCTTTAGTGGAAGGAATGGTTTAGGACTCATGCTTAGTCTTCTGAGGGACTGTTACTTATTTACCAAACAAAATCAAAATACAACATTGACACATGCAACATTTATTGCAATGAAATTACAAAATGAACTGCTGATTAAAAAAAAAATCTCTTTTCAAAACAGCAGTTAATATAGATGGGCTATGTTTTGAAAGGTATGCCTCCCTGTTACATAGTACTTGTTATTTTATGTATCAGTTACCAATTAGGTGTAACAGGCAGCAGTGAAAGGCTAAGTATTTAATTACTAACACAGTCTTAAAATACCTTGTTCAATGATGTTGAAAAGTTTCAAGAAAAGCAGCAGCAATGCTGCCAAGATGACAAGGGTATATATGTGCTCTGAAGAAAGCCTTCTTGGTGATCCACACTATAAAAACTTTCTTTATCATTAAAATAGCAAAAGCTATTATTTCCCATATTGCTCTTCCCTGTATGGCACCACAGGTGTTTGCAAATATTATCAATCTACCAATATCATTGTGAACAGAACGTTATTTTCATTTTTACATCAAATGAAAAACAAAGAAGGCAAAGGATTAAATTATTTAATGCTATTAGGGAACGCTTCAAGAGCCACAATAAAAAAAAAAGAGAAGTGGACAGCTAAGCGCTTTGTCCAACAGTACCCAAAGTCAGTCAGCTGCTTTGGCATCTGAATGCATCAGAATCCAAACAACTTCAGCAGGGTGAACTCAGGCACCTGAGGTTCTGTAGCTGAACCACACAGTCATCATGGCCCAGATAAGCACCACGGACCTCCGCTCATTACTGTACACTTACCACCTGCTCAGAAAACTGGATTTTTTTCACAAAAGGAGGAGTATCTACTTCCACTGCTGCCTCTAATGTCTTTATTACTTCTTCTAGAGAACCAGATCTGAGGTGGACAAGGACCTTAAAAATAAAACCACACCACACAAATACTACTTATAATCAGAATGTGAATTTTTAAAGAAGTGTTTGAGGAAGATACGAAGCAAAGCAGGAAAACAATACATTTCTAGATGCTGCACTGATAAAAATCCATTAATGATGAAGAAAGCAGAGGGAATGATCAATTTCCACAGAGGTTTGGGTTTTTGTTTTTTTTTTTGGAAGTTGGGGGTCTGGAAAGGAAGGGTGAGCCTGAAGGT